>NC_035443.2:121943060-122052908 GCF_002127325.2 Helianthus annuus
TAAGCGACCAACTGAACCGGAACACAGCGTAAACAATGGACCCGTACTTCAAGTGCCCATTCCCAAAAGAAGAAGAACCATGCCATATGGTTGTTCTTATAAAGAATTCTGGTCCTGTAAACCAATAGAATTCTCAGGCAATGAAGGACCCATTGCAGCTCTACGCTGGATAGAGAAAACTGAAGCTGTTTTAAAAATAAGCAAGTGTGCTGAAGAAGATAAAATAACGTTTTCTTCTAATCTATTTAAAAACTCAGCCTTAGAATGGTGGAACACTATCCTCCAGTCAAGAGGAAGTGATAGGGTTTACAACATGGAATGGGAGGAATTTAAAACCATGGTAGAAAGGAAATTCTGCCCTCCCAATGAAAAGGAACAGATAGCGAATAAGTTTTTGAACCTTAGAATGACCGGGGTAGATAGTAAGGGTTATACTACCACATTCTTTGAATATGCTAGAATAGTACCGACCCTTGCATCACCTGAACCGGTATTAATCTCCTGTTACATCTGGGGATTAATTGGAGAGATTAGGCATGTAGTTAAGGCAGCTAGACCTCAAACCATAGAAGAAGCTGTAGAACTAGCAAACACCTTGACAGATGAATTAATCCGTACTAGAGAAGAAGACCAGAGGAGAAACCTAACCCAAAGGTTACCCAAGAATTCCGTTTCGGGAATTCCAGTAGGAATGTAGGTTCTACCTCTGCACCATACTGCAAAGCTTGTAAGAAGAAGCATTCAGGAAGATGCTCCACTTACTGTAATTTCTGCAAAGTACCAGGGCACAAGGAAGAAACCTGCAGAAGGAAACCTACTAATGGATTGTGCTTCAACTGTGGAGAAAAAGGTCACATCAAGCCAAATTGTTCGAAATTGGCTCCAGTTGCAAACAACAAGAACACTAAAAATGCTAGAGCATTTGTTCTGACTGCAGATGAAGCCAAAATGATTCCAGACGTGATAGCTGGTTTGTTTTTAGTTAATGATGTTTTTGCTAAAGTATTATTTGACTCTGGTGCGAACCAAAGTTTTATTAATACTTCGTTTTGCAAACTTCTCAATCAATCATTAACTAAACTCCCACAAGAATATCTAGTAGAGACCGCAAATGGAGAAACCGTTAGAATTTCTGAAATCTTGCAGGGAGCAAGAATAGAAATTTTTAACCAAAAATTTATTGCAAACCTTTACCCAATGAATCTGGCAGGATTTGATATTGTATTAGGAATGGATTGGTCAATAGCCAATAAAGCCAGTATTTTATGTGATCAAAAGTCAATCCAAGTAAATTCACCAAGGGGTGAAAAGATCACAATTAAAGGAGATAAACCATCTAGATCCACTAAATTCATCTCTGTGATGAAAACTGCAAGTTATATAAGAAAATGATCTATAGTGTATTTGATTTCTATAATCACTAACATTAAAGGAAAAGAACTAAAAGACATTCCAGTAGTGTCTCAGTTTTCAGATGTATTTCCAGAAGAATTGCCAGGACTACCGCCAGACAGAGAAGTCAAATTCAGAATCCATCTGCTACCCGGAACAGCACCAATTGCCCAAGCACCTTACCGTTTCGCACCCGCCGAAATGCAGGAACTGAAGAAACAATTAGACGAATTGTTGGAAAAGGGATTCATACAGCCAAGCTCATCGCCATGGGGAGCACCGATTTTATTCGTCAAAAAGAAGGACGGATCAATGCGTATATTGAACAAGGTGATGATTAAGAACCGGTACCCATTACCAAGAATCGATGATCTGTTCGATCAACTGCAAGGAGCTCGATTATTCTCTAAAATCGATTTAAGATCAGGATATCATCAACTAAAGGTACATGAAGAGGACATTCCTAAAACCGCATTTAGAACAAGGTATGGCCATTATGAATTTACTGTCATGCCATTTGGTTTAACCAATGCCCAGCCGCATTTATGGACATGATGAACCGAATATGTAAGCCATATTTGGATAAATTCATAATTGTCTTTATAGATGATATTCTAATTTACTCTAAGAGTAAAGAGGATCATGCAAAGCATTTGCACTTACTTTTAAGTCTATTAAAGAAGGAAAAGCTTTATGCTAAGTTTTCAAAGTGCGAGTTTTGGTTAGAGCAGGTACAATTTCTTGGACACTTAGTCGATCATGAAGGAATTCACGTGGATCCCACAAAGATCGAGGCGATTACCAAATGGAAAACCCCTGAATCACCAACCGAGGTTAGAAGTTTCTTATGATTGGCCGGTTATTATAGAAGATTTATTAGAGATTTTTCCAGAATAGCCATTCCCTTAACTAAGGTAACCTGTAAATCCATTAAGTTTGAATGGGGAGCAAAACAAGAAGAAGCGTTTAGAATTCTTAAGCAAAGATTAACCCATGCACCCATATTAGCATTACCAGAAGGAACTGAAGACTTTGTAGTCTATTGTGACGCTTCTAAGTTAGGTTATGGATGTGTATTAATGCAACGTCAAATGGTTATAGCTTACGCATCTAGACAACTTAAGAATCATGAAGAAAATTATTCAACCCATGATTTGGAATTAGGAGCTGTAATTTTTGCCCTTAAAATTTGGAGACATTACCTTTACGGTAGTAAGTTTACCATATTCACTGATCATAAGAGTTTAAGGTATGTTTTCGGGCAAAAAGAGCTGAATATGTGACAAAGATGCTGGATGGAGATACTTAGTGATTATGATTGTAATATCCAGTATCATGTAGGAAAAGCCAATGTAGTGGCTGATGCTTTAAGCCGAAAGTATCATGAAAAACCAAAAAGGGTACGTTCTCTTAAATTAAATATACAAGTAGATTTAAATGATCAAATTAGAAAAGCACAAGAATCAGTAATCAAGGATGATACTGAAAATTTAAAAGGAATGATTAAAGAATTAGAACAAGGAACAGGTGGAATTTGGAGATTCCATAAGAAGAGAATGTGGATACCTAAATTAGGAAACCTACGTCACTGTATATTAGAAGAAGCCCATAAGTCTAAATATACGATGCATCCAGCAAGTGATAGGATGTACCAGGATTTAAGGAAAAATTTATGGTGGATAGGAATGAAGAAGGATATAGCAACCTATGTTTTTAAATGTTTAACCTGTTCACAAGTTAAAGCTGAACATCATAAACCCTCAGGTTTATTACAACAGTTAGAAATGCCCGTGTGGAAATGGGAATTGATAACAATGGATTTTGTTACCAAATTACCCAAAACAAGAAAAGGTAATGATACAATCTGGGTGATTGTAGATAGGCTAACCAAGTCAGCTCATTTTCTACCAATGAAAGAAACTTTCAGCATGGAACAACTAGCTAAATTTTATGTAAATGAAATAGTTTCATTACATGGAATACCTTTATCAATAGTTTCTGATAGGGATAGCCGTTTTACCTCTCATTTTTGGGCAAGTTTCCAAAAAGCAATGGGAACCAATACGGCTGTAAACGAACCGAACGAACACGAACAAGGCCGGTTCGTGTTCGTTCGTTAAGGAAAATAACATGTTCGCGAACTGTTCATGAACGCATACCGAACATAAGTTTATGTTCATGTTCGTTCGTTAAGGAAATTCAGTTGTTCACGAACAGTTCGTGAACACTTGTCTCGAACATAAACGAACGCAAACAAATAACAACGAATGTAAACGAACATTTAACTTGAAAATAGAAAATAAAAAACATTGTTATCCTTAAACATTGGCTATAAGTAGTTAAATACAACCATCAAATGATAAATCAAAACACAAGAAGTCTACTAAACCACTAAATGATAAATCAAGGTTAACTAACCTAGACATAATTATCCTAAGAAATTTCTTCGAGTGTCCAAATTTTAGCTAACTTAAAAAAAGACAAAGTTTCAAGTTTTCAATATGTTTAGATAAAAGATTTATTATTTATTATTTTTAATATAATTAAACGAACACGAACGAACGAACATGAACAAACATAAACGAACATATTACCGAACGTTCACGAACGCAGTCGAACGAACGAAACCTGTGTTCGTGTTCGTTCGCTAAGCTAACCAAACGAAATATTTTGTTCGTGTTCGTTCGTTAAGCTAATCGAACGAACATAAACGAACTTCCCGCCGAACGGTTCACGAACTGTTCGCTGAATGTTCTGTTCGTTTACAGCCCTAGGAACCAAGCTAAATCTAAACACAGCCTATCATCCTCAAACAGACGGACAAAGCGAAAGGACAATTCAGACAATGGAAGATATGCTTAGAGCTTGTGTAATTGATTTCGGAGCTAATTGGGACGATTACTTACCTTTAATAGAATTTTCTTATAATAACAATTATCACACAAGTATCAATGTTGCACCATTCAAAGCATTTTGTGGACGAAAGTGCCGAACCCCGGTCTGTTGGGCAAAAATTGGGGAAAAGCAACTATCTGGACCTGAGATAGTTCAAGAAACAACTGACAAGATCATTTAAGTCAAGGAACGACTGAAAGCAGCACGTGATCGACAAAAGAGCTATGCTGATAACAGACGCAAACCTTTAGAATTTCAGGTAGGTGACAAGGTATTGTTAAAAGTCTCTCCTTGGAAAGGAGTGGTAAGATTCATCAATCGAGGGAAGCTAAGTCCCAGGTATGTTTGACCTTTTGAGATTATTAGAATAATAGGACCCGTAGCCTATCAACTACAACTGCCAGAGGAAATGGCAGGAATACATGATGTATTTCATGTATCCAATCTCAAGAAATGCCTAGTTGATGAATCACTTGTAGTGCCTCTTAAGGACATAGAGGTAAATGAACAACTCAATTTTGTAGAAAGGCCTCTACAGATTGAAGACAGGAAAGTCAAGAACCTCAAGCACAAGAGATTAGTTCTGGTCAAAGTGAAGTGGGACTCTAAAAGAGGACCAGAATACACATGGGAGCTTGAATCAAAAATGCAAAGGAAATATCCACACCTGTTCCAGTAGACCTCGAGGACGAGCTCTAAAACAAGGTGGGGAGGATATAACAACCCTAAACCGACACCCTCGAAATATTTCCGACACCCTAAAAATAATTTAAAATATCCCGATATGTCCTAAAATACCCCCCATATGCGAAAACGGACCCCGAATACCTTGAATATTATTAAAAATAATTAAAAATGGAATTTTTGGTTTGAGGCGGGCCGCGTAAGCCACACCTCAACCCTTACACGGGCCGCGAGAAGGTAAAAGGCTGGTGAAACCCTGGGCCACCACGTGACCCAACACATGTCGACCCTATATACTGACCCAGATCAGCTACACTGTTGACCAACGTTGACGTGGGCCGCGTAGCCCTTTGTTACACTTTACGCGGGCCGTGTGAAAGTCAAAAACAGGCCCTATAAGTAGAGGCCATCGGATCTTCAGTCTGCTCGTTCAAGTTCGAAATCTCTCTCTCAATTTCTTAATAGTAAGCATTATACTCGGGTATTATACCCCCCCCCCTAAATAGCGAGGTTCTGCTCCGTTGTAAGTATCATAACCCCTGGATACGTATTAGATACTCTGCCCGATTGATCTAGGGTTTCGTAACGGCTGTCGTGGTTCTGCCCGACGTAGTCATTGGAAGGCCGTCTCGGGGAGGGTATTACTAGTGTTAAAATGGGTTATTATACTAACACGCGTGCATTTGTGTAATTTATAGATTATTCCCAGGAAATCCTTACTGAAAATCCTAAGACAGCAATGTGAGTAATCTCCTTTTTGCAAATAGTTTTTACAAAACCTCACACAATTAATTATATAATAAGCAGTTATTGGGTATTTGTAAGGATACAATTACAGTCGGTAAATTTGGGGTTTTGTATACAAAATTTGTTACTGCCTTGCGAGGAGTAACATGACCATAAGTCGGAACGACAGTACCGTGGATGGTAATTGATATGACTTGGAAACAAATGTAATTGCGGAATCGCCCTCAATACTGTACAATGGTTTTTATTAAAACTTGATTGAACTGGGATTCACTCACCAGTATTTCCCACTGACAAAATGTTTTTAAACGCATTTCAGGTAACAAAATGTGAAAGCCAAATAGAAGCCAGCTGGACAGCACTGAAGGCTTGGAAAAGTGGCAATAAAGTTACCTAAAATGGATAGATGTTTTATTAAATAAAAATAGAATTTATTCCTATGAAAAAGTGTGTACTGAAAACTTGGGTTTTACCCATGTGTTTAATATTATGAAAGTATGGTATTTTACTCTGATAAAATATTTCTTAACTACGGTCCTGATGTAAAATCTGCTGCCAAAATAGACAAAAACAGGATACCACCGAAACTAGCTGCGGCCGCCCGTTCCCGGGTTTGTAATAGGGGGCGGGGGTTGCGACAAGAATGGCTTCCCCCCACATTTCCTGGCTCACCCCAGAACTTATCAACATTGCGTTCATCATTTCTTTCAATGTACGGTTCTTTCGTTCCGCCAGGCCATTTGACTGTGGAGAATAAGGAGGTGTACACTCATGTACAATGCCACTTTTTGTGCATAAATCGGCAAAAGGTGCAACATATTCGCCTCCTCGGTCGCTTCGCAAAGCTTTTATCTTCTTTTGAAGTTGATTCTCAACTTCATTCTTATACAAGATAAATTAACTTATTGCTTCATCTTTACTTTTTAGTAAATATACATAGCAATATTTAGTACTATCATCAATAAACATGATGAAGTACTTATTTCCACCTCTTGTGGGTACCGCTTTTAAATCACAAATATCGGTGTGAATTAAATCAAGGGCTTCGGTTATTTGTTCAACCGATTTCGATGATGATCTTGTAAGTTTGGATTCTACACATGTTTCGCATTTATAATGTGAATCATTATGGAATGTTGGTATACAATTTAAATTGATTAAACGGCGTATTGAATTAAAATTTACGTGACCTAATCTACCATGCCATTTATTCGAATCAGAAAACTCAAGCATATAAGTAGAAGTAGTAGCAATTGTATTCAAGTTCTTTTTGACTACCATTACATTCAATTTGAAAATACCATTTTGGGCATAGCCCTTACCAACATACATTCCTCGTTTAGTAAGTACAAATTGATCGCTCTCAAAAACTAAACGAAATCCAAACTTATTAAGCAACCACCCCGAGACTAGGCTCTTGCGCAAGTCTGGGACATACAACACGTTGTTTAGAGTGAGCTCCTTTCCCGAAGTCCACTTCAAAATCACCGTTCCTTCACCCTTGATGTCGGCGGTGGCTGCATTTCCCATGTACAACTTCTTATCTCCCGCAAGCTCTTTGAAGGTGGTAAAGAGGCTCCTGTCTGGGCACACATGACGGGTCGCTCCTGTATCAACCCACCATCCTTTTGGAGTGTTGGTCACAACATTGACCTCATCCAACATTGCGGTTTTGTCGGAAATCATTGCCACCAAAGGCATTCTGTCTTCATCCACCATGTACGCACGCTCACGCTTTGGTTTCTTGCATTGGTTAACCCAATGCCCCGGCTCGTCACAGTTGTAACAAGTCCCTTGGAACGTTTGAGGTTTCTTTTTCACAACCCTTTTCTTCGGTCCAAGTTTGCTAGCCTTTGCTTTCCCTTTGTCCTTTTTCCCCTTGCCCTTATTCCCTTAGAGGATTACCTATGCTCAACCAAGTTTGCGCTAGCAGAAGTTTGCGCATGGCTGCCTTTTTGGGCAATTCTATTGTCATCTTCAATCCGAAGACGAACAATAAGATCCTCTATAGTCATCTCCTTTCATTTGTGTTTAAGATAATTCTTAAAATCCACCCAACCAGGAGGTAACTTCTCAATCATCGCTGCCACTTGGAATGTCTCGCTAAGTGTCATGCCTTCCGCAAAGATGTCATGTAGTATAATTTGCAATTCTTGGACTTGATTCATAACTGTTTTTGAATCAACCATTTTGAATTCCAAAAAACGGGCTACCACAAATTTCTTTGTGCCAGCATCCTCCGTTTTGTACTTCTTGTCCAAGGCATCCCATAAATCTTTGGAAGTCTTGACATTGTAGTACACATTATACAATGCATCTGAAAGCCCATTTAACACATAGCCTCGACATATGAAATCCGAATGCTTCCACACATCTATCGCGCACTGTCTTTGTGCGTCGGTCTCCCCTTCCACAGGTTGAGGAGCGGTTTTAGTTAAGAACCTCGCAAGGTTCATGGTGGTCAGGTAGAAGAACATCTTCTGCTGCCACCTCTTGAAGTGTAGACCCGAGAACTTCTCAGGTCGTTCAGCGTGATTAGCCACTGTGGACGCTCCCACAGTGGTGGCGTTCAAGGGGGTTCCCGTCACGACATTGGTATTGTTGTTAACGTTGAAATTTTCGGTCGACATTCTGAAAATTAAAATTTAAAGTTTTAGTCCAAAATTATGTTTTACTCAAAAACAGAAATATACACTTCAATTTTAATTGTACCACAAATTTACTGTTTCGGCTTCTAAGTCCAACTTTGAAGACCAAAAACAAAAAAATTTTAATTATTAGAACTAATTGTTTGGCTTCTAAGTCCAACTTTGAAGACCAAGACAGAAAGTTTATACCAATTTTTAGGACAGTATCTGAATGTAGCCAGAACAGTTTTCAACCAAAGTCGCTCCTTTGAAGATGAAAACCAAAAAAAAAAACTTGTTTTTAAAACACAAACTGAGTGAAACAAAACTGGTTTGAATCACCAAACAGAATGGTTTTGATTACACGAACGGTGTTTTAAAATTTGTTTTAAGATTGTAGGAACCGTTCGCGTAATTTAAATAAAATAAACAAATTTTATTATTATGATTACAATACAGAAATAAGAAAGCTGGAAATAACTTGTATAAATACAACTGAAATAAATTAAATACAAGAAATGGAGTAGAAGCAGAAATGAAGAAGGCTGAGTCACGTGTTCAACACGCTTCCCTTAAAACAAATTCCGAGTCTCCCAGGAGTACTCGTTTTGTTTCCTAGGGTACAACAGCCGGAGCAGTAGTACTGCCAGAGCTGGCCTACAACCCGAAGGCTACCTTGAACAATGCAGGAAGAAGATCAGAAGTATGTTGGAAAAAAGTTGCAAATGCTGTTGTGTTGCTGGTATCTCTGCAGCTGGGTATGGAGCTGTATTTATACAGCTCCTAATTCGAAAGAGTCAAAAGGAATTAAAGGAGAGGTTTAAATTGCATTAAACATCTTTAATGCAATTTAGTACGTTATTTAATTCACAGTTAAAACTATTTGACTCGTCAGTTTCGAATGCTGAACTGAAACTGCTTCGTCACTAAATGCTAGAAGTTCCTGCGTGCGCGCGCGCAAGACACACTGGTGTGCGCGCGCCCTTGCGTGCGCAGTTCTGCACGCTCATGCGTGTTGCGTCATTTTGGCTCACTACCATGCGCGCGTGCGCCGCACTAACTCAGGTCCACGCGTGCCTGCCCGCGTGCACCATATCACCTGTGAGCCTATATGAGCACGCCACACAGTCGCGCCGTATTGGCTTACTCTGGTGCGCCGCGCACGACACATCAGGACCCATGCACCATGCGCGCAATCGCGCGCCTTCATGTCACGTGTACGCGTGCGGACTGCCACGTCACGCGCCTATGTGCGCAGTCCCATCTGGGTCATGCGCCTCGAACCCGCGCACCACATCAACCACGCGCACGTTGTCAAAAATACAAAGGCGGCTCTCAAGAGGCGATGCGAAGTGCAAAGTGCGCCATCAAAGCGCCACATTGCGCCTCATCGCCCACGCCACGCACGCGAGTGCGAGTTAGGGTGCTCCGCACCCTTCGCGAGTACACTTAGTGTGTGCTTCCATGAAACAATAAGGATGGAGAGTTCCTACTTAAATACCCATTTAAGTTTCATCTCTCCTCCTATGTGGGACAATGTGCCACTTTCCCTTTTGTTTCAGCATTCATTGTTTCAAACACCAAACTTTGAGCATTGATATCTCATTCATCTTAGCTCTGTTTTGGACGTGGTTTAGTTCGTTGCGAAGCTCTTCCAACATAGAACACAAACCCACAAATAGATATATAAAACTCACTCATTTTACTATATTTATTTCTAGTCCAAAATAGGAAAAAATCATTTTCCTATATTTATGAAAATTTCTATTTTCACCAATTTTTCCAACACTTTTTGAGCAGTGGATTGAAAACATAAATGAAACTTAAACATCGTGATATTAGTTTGTTCCAAATACTTACATGAAGAAACCGATTCAGAGCAATAAGAATTCACTGAATTGAAAGTTCATCTGTATTGATGAAGTTTAATGCCTTTGACATGGCAATAAACACCTCAGTGGTAACTCGATCCGGTATGCCCTACAAAGATGATAAATATGCAGCTGTTATACTTTATCAACTAAAAACAGGTTAGAAAAAAGTATATTACTTAAATGACTACATACTTGCTTTCTCATCCAATCTTGAACACTAAGTCCATCTTGAGCCTCAACATAAGCTTGTCCACCCAACATTGCAGGCAAGAGTCCAATTGCAAATTTTACTTTCTCAGGCCATGTCAGCATTTCATTGTTCCTCAAGATAGCCCAAATTCCTAAAATAGCATGCAAATTACAAAGATAAGATTCATAGCAATAGCATGTGGTAAGAAACAGGGTAGTCTAGAAGATAATAGCAGCATACTTGCCATTTATTGGTGTAGGCAACACCTCTGGGAAGTCAAAGCGACTAAACTCTCCACGCTTGTTTGGCATTGCAAATATCATAGAATGTTCCTTCCACTGTAATCTATCATTAATCCCTAGCTCTCCAAACAGGTTATGTACATTTTGGTAAGCTCCAACTGTGAAGCAAGCAAATGATTCAATTTTAAGCTAACTACAACTTGCTCCCTTTTTAGTTACTTGAGTAAAAACTTACAAAATATGTGTAACCCTGTCTCGTACCAATCTCCATCCTGGTCTTTCCAAGCTGCTACCTGTAAGGAAGGCTAATATATGGTAAGTGAAGTTAATATATATATATATATATATATATATATATAAAGATAGAATAAATTTGAAAACCTTTCCACCAAGAACGTCTCTGGCTTCTAGCAAAATCCGCTTGTGACCGGCATCAGCCAAATACTTAGCAGTGGATAGACCAGCCAAGCCAGCATCATATGCAAAGAGTGTGTGCGACGAGGGTACTTAAAAGAAAGAAAGAAAGAAAGAAATGTTAAGGTTATAGCACCTGCACCAGCAATTACAACGTTTAAGGACTTAGCCGGACAAGGGGCGGTTAGGAAGGTTGAAGACAAGTAAGCAGCTTCCAACAAGTTAGATGTGTTGTCAAGCTCTGGTCTTGGATAGTCCACGCAGACCACCTATAGAATTAGGGGACAATTAATTAATTATCTAAACAACACATAAAGACAAGTTGTGATTACCTTGAAAGGGCAGACAGTAATCTTGTTGGTTCTTGATCTGAATTGCAGTCGACGGCCCATAATATCACCGTGTCTAAGAGACAAGACATCTGTTTTGAAGATAAAACAGAGTAAAGTTCCCATATTCATTGATCAACATAGCACCTAATCAATAGCTTTTTTTGCTCTTCTGAACAGTTTATCAATCAAGATCAAAAGAACACATAATTCTAAACAAAACCCACTCCTAATTTAGCTTAAAAACAAAGCATTAACAAAGATCAATTCATTTCATCATCTAAAATCCATTTTTTTCACCACAATATTTGTTTGAGTCCTTTAATCATCTAAAATCGAATGAAATTAAATTTTACCTTCATAAAATGGTTCATCTGACATCAGTTCAGTTCATCATCTAAAATCCATTTTTTTCACCACAAAACCCACTCCTAATTTAGCTTAAAAACAAAGTATTAACAAACATCGATTCAGTTCATCATCTGATAAGTCAGCTTTAACAATACCCAGTAAACAACCATTATTCATTCATGAGTTAAGAGAGGCTTTAATTGATGAAAAGAGGATTGGTAAATCAAGATTATAAAACTCTAAAACATGAATAATAAAAAATAAATCTTACCTTGTTGATGAGATTAGAGATCAAAGAACATGTTGGCGGCAACTAAGAACTGATGGGTTTCTTCAAGAGCTTCAAAAGTTATGCTTTTGAAGTGAAGTGAACCGGCTATATGACCGTCGTAACTCCGCTCATCGTCCCTGTAAAAACAATCAGAAATCAGTTGATATATTTCTCCGTTGGTGAAAGGAAGATGAAGTTACCTGACGTCAACAATGGCTACATTAGAGCCTTCTTTGAGGGTGAGAAGCTCGGATCCAGTGATGTAAGATACGGAGGTATCTTATATATCTGGAAATCGAAACCTGCATTTAGAGAGAGAGAGTTGAGAGAGAAATGGATTAGAGAGAGTAATTGATTGAAGAAGATGGTATCTTATATATCTGGAGCCATAATTTTGAATTTTGAATCTGGAGCCATAATTTTGAACGTGGCAGAGTTAATGAAACATCAGTGGTTTGAATTTTAAATGAACATCAGTGGTTTCATAATTGAATGTGGGCCAGACCTTTAAAATTTGAAAGTGGGGCAATGGTTTGATGACAGATCTTTGAATTATGATGTCACTATGGATCCTCTATGGTTGCCACCTCATCGTTGATGACATAAGAAAAGTATTGTTGGACAGCCTCTATGGCTGCCACATAAGCTTTTCTTATGTCATTGAGGTTTCTCCTTTTATTGAAAGTATAGATGGGTAAAGTTAACGTACAAAGTGACTTATCGTACAAAACGTATGAAAGACATGAAAAAGCCAAAAAAACACGGTGGTATTTTCGTAATTATTTGTTGGTAGAGTAATTATAGAGTAATTTTGATCTTGTGGAGTAATTTTATAAAATGTTCTTGTAGAGTAATTTTGATCTTGTAAGGTAATTATCAAAATTACTCTACAAATGATCCTGTGGAGTAATTTTGATCTTGTAGAGTAATTTTGTAATATGTTATTGTAGGGTAATTTTGATCTTGTTGAGTAATTTTGTAGACTATCATAATTACCATACAAATGATCTTGTATGACAATTTTGATCTTGTAAGGTAATTTTATAGAGTATCATAATTACTCTATAAATGATTTTGAAGAGTAATTTTGAATCGTATGTTGTTTGATAAACTTGCAGAGTAATTTTGATACACTTGTAATGTAATTTTGATAATTACCCTACAAGATCAAAATTACTCTAAACATTTTACAAAATTATTTTACAAGATCAAAATTACTCTACATGATCATTTGTAGAGTAATTCTGATAATTACTAATAATTATGAAAATGTTATCGCGTTTTTTCAGCAAAACCTTTAGTTTGTACGTTTTGTACGTTAAAATTATTTGTATTTGATCTTTTATCTTATTGTTATTAAAAATATATTATTTTGATATGGTTTTATTGTTACTTAATTTTAAAATAGAAAGGTGCTAAAATAGCAATTAACATTTTTAAGAGACAATTACGTACATATAAAAAAGTAGATATCAGAGAGACCGTCGGTCAGAAGAAGGAAAAAGAGAGAACTAAGGGTTGAGAAGCAGCAGAAGGATCCATTGGTAGCAGCCATACTGCTATATTCAATATTAAAATGTTTATTTAATTATAAGTTTATAACACATGGTTCAAATTTATTTGTAGGTTATTGTTTTGGTTAATTTAATCTTAAGATGAATTGTTGTAGATTCGTTTTTCATAGTTAGTTCTTACGGATAAGTTAATTAATTTTTAGGAAAAACTACAAGTTTTGTTCTTTATCTTTATACCACTTTTCAGGCGGTGTCTTTTTTAACGAATGTTGACAGACGGTGTCCTTTACTAGATATTTTGTTACAAGTTTAGTCCTTTACACCCAACCCAGTTAAAAAACCCTGTTAATTGTTGACAGGCGGTGTCCTTTACTAGGTATTTTGTTGCAAGTTTAGTCTTTTACCTAGGTATTTTGTTGTAAGTTTAGTCCTTTACACCCAACAATTAACAGGGTTTTTTAACTGGGTTGGGTGTAAAAGACTAAACTTGCAACAAAATACCTAGTAAAGGACACCGCCTGTCAACAAAAGGACACCGCCTGAAAAGTGGTATAAAGATAAAAGACAAAACTTGTAATTTTTCCTATTATTTTTTTGTTTACATAGCTCGGGAAAAAGAAAATTAGTTAATATATATTATTTCTAGATAATTAATCGAAATGCATATGTCTGTGATGGAGTTAACAAATGACAATTCAACATTATTTAATGATAAGTGTGTTAAAACATTTTAACAATTGCTAATCATATGCATGTAAGTGTGTTATCATATGCATGTTTAGTACCCATCATTTTCCTTAGTTATAAACTTCATGTTTTTTATATTTTTTGGGTTAATTTAGGAGCATGAACAACCCTTGTGGATGCTATTCTCAGGTTGTGAAAGTGGTAATAACTTGCTAATTGCACATAGTAATATGCATAATATTGTATTATTCATTCTCCATCAAAGATTTATGGCTCAGATATGTAAATAATTAGCCCCTTTTGGCTAATTAAACATCAGTTGTGATTATTGGATGGATGTGTTTTTGACATGTTATTTTATTATTATCCTCTTACATTGCCTTATTTTTTTTATTGAAGGCCCCCCTTATTTACACATACCTTATATCTTATTTTCACACCCCCTATTGTATACGGGTCGTATAACATTATACGGCTCATATAGAATATTTTTGAATAGGAAAATGCGTAGTGAATGTTTTTTTGATTTTACTATATACGGCCAGTATATGGTTATACGAGCCGTATACGATTTGTAAAACGTATACGGCTCAATGGATTTATTTTCTGAGGTTTTTGATGTTACCAAGTTTATACGGGCCGTATAACTGTATACGGCCCGTATATAAGGATGTTTTTTCAAGTATCACGTTTTTTTCCAGTAAAAACACAATCATTCTAGGGTTTCTAAACTCTTCATCACCTTTAACAATGTCGATAAACATTGATCGGAACACGCCGCTTAAATTGGAGCACAAGTAAAGTAACATTACCGATCAGTCCGTTGATGGAAACCTTAGCGATCACAGAGATCTTCGTGTTGGTTATTTATCGATTCTGCTAGTTATCGGCAGGGGATGGGTACAGAAACCACCAAGGGTGATAATGGATTGGTTACAGAAACCACTAGCAGAAGAACCCGACACGTCTTCTATGATGATCCGAAACCTTCCGAATAACTAGCAGAAGAACCCGACACAAACAAGTTCTCCACAGTTTGTTATTCAGATACCTATTCGGTCATCTTTCCAAACTAAAACACACGATAACTTTAAACTTTATATTGTGTGAATTGACCAGGAAAGGATTGGAGGTGATTTCTACTTTTAATAATGTGACAACTGGCCAAAACCGGTAATTTTCGTACTATTTTATTAATTATTTATTCCTGCAATTATGTGCTTAAATGTCAACACTAAGTGCATACTTACTTTACATATGAATTCGTACATGTTTTATACTTCCAATACCGCATTGTGCATTACATTAAGCGTTGCGTCGAAAAGACTAGTAAACTCACCGGTAAGACAAGCCGCGTCAGCAGGACTGCAGAATACAATTAGACAATAGATTTAGGGCCTAGATGTAGGTCCAACATCAAAAATACATCAAAACCCAACTGTGGGTACAAGGATTAACATAAACACTTTCTGGAAGCTAAACTACGCACTAAAAACTGTCCGAAACGCACTTTAAACAACGAATTCTGCATTTTTCAGAAAAATTCAGCTTTCACAAGTCAAAATAACATTCAAAAATAGTGTTTAATCATCCATAATAACTTCTAAAGTGTCGGGAATGAAAACTGTCACAAAAGTACTTCATACCTTCTAAAATGCACATTTTAACACTGTAACGAACCAACAACCGAACAATTAACCGGACACAACCGAAAACATCAAAAATGAAATTGAAACATTGTTTTAGTGTTATCTAGCTAGTATTGGTCATAAAACACATTAAAATCCCTAAAAACCCATAAACACATGTATTCTTACATAAAGCACCAAATTACACTTTAAACCTTCACCTTTCAAATTTTACACTTTACCCCCCTCCCCCCCTTTCATCAAAATCCGGTTACAAAGGGGCCCCACCACCCCACCATTTCTTGAATATTAAAGTAGAGTGTGTTGCATATAGTGGCGAAGCTTGAGATTTCCGACCGAGGGGTCGAAAACGTATATACCAAAAATTTCTATAAAACAGGGGGGTCAAAAACGTATATACCAAAAAAATTCTATACGAAAACTACCTACTCTCCACTACTGAGCAAAAAGTTTGGGGGGTCGGCCGCCCCCTCCCGCCCCCACAAAGCTACGCCCTTGGTTGCATAGATTTTTCCTCACATGAACCATTGTATAAACATTATGTTGGAGGATAAAGAACATATAACCCTAAGTATTCTTCACGTTATCATTTCTCAAATTTAAAAACACAAACCCTCATCTCCTACCTCCAAACTCACGGCCACACTTACCCCATACATCATCTCCATTTTTGTTCAACTTTCAAGCCATTCCAAGCTTGTTTCATGGTGTAAGAAGATCATCTAAGGAAGCTACAAGTGTTAGAAGTGGAAGGACCTTCTTGGAGCTTTTAACCACCTATTCTTCATCATCTTCATCTTCATCTTCATCTTCATCTTCATCTTGTTTTGGCCACTTCCCTAGCCACTAGTGCTAGTAGTAAGCCTTCTAATCACTATTTTAGTTCATGTTTATGTTATGTACAAGTTACACCATCTAAGAAACTGAACTTGAAAGGATGAAGATGTAAGAATCAAACATAATCATGAAGAAAACAAGTGATTTTAGTGATTTTTAGTGTATGTGATGAAGTTGTTGTTGTTGAATCTTGTGTGTATGCTTAGATCTAGTATGTTAAACTTGTTAGAAGCTTAGATCTAACAAGTCTAAGCATGGATCTTGAAAGATCCATGGTTAAACTTGAAGAGGAACTTGTGAAATACTTATGTGAACTTGGAAAAATGATTTTTAAAGCATGAACTTGTAATCTTGAAGTGACAAAGTGTATGTAAAACTAACTTTTGAAAATAAAATCCATGAAAAGTTTGTTGGAGATTCATCAAGAAGCTTGTTAATGTAAGATTTAAAGATATTAAGTATGGATCTTGGAAGATTCATGATGAAACATGGTTTTGAACATAAGGATATTTCTAATGAGCATAAAAATGGTTTTAGAACATGATTTTCAAGACTTTGAACCATAAAACTCATAGATGATTTGGTTAGTAAATTAAAGTTTCATAAAAGTTTGTTTAAAAATTACAAGAACACTTGTTTTTGGAAAGATCATTGTATGTAAAGTGTAGTTCTAAAATACTACACATTATACTCTTATACAATTAGTAACTTAGGGTGTCATCCCATACACATGCCTTTTCAAACCATTTCTAATTTATAACCTCACACTGTTTCGCGTAACTAATGGCACCGACCCACCATATTTTATTTAATTCAATATATACACAATCTTTCTGAAACTTAAGGGCACTATCGCATTAATCACCGACCCACCGTTTCGCATAACCATATTTTATTCAGTAGCAAGTTAACGGTTCCCCACTAAACATTAATCACCACGGTTACCGTAACCGCTCCCGCCATCGGTTTCTGTCACACCAACGCTAAACAAACGGAGAATATACACATACAATCTTCAAATACATATATAACAAGTATCAAAACGCTAAACAACCGGAGATTAAAATTAAACTATATCGGTGGTGGACACACTCTAATGGAACCAATAAAAACATTAAAAAACAAACGTTCCGACAAAAATTTCAAAAACCGTCATGACACTTGAGAATCAAATAGACGCGTCTCCTCTCCAACCACTATTCTTCCTCGTCTTCCACCATTTCACACACCATATAACCCTCACCGATCTGAATATATACAATTATATTTCTTGATTGCTGCAAACAAGTTTAGACGGTTAGGAAAAGGAGGCGCTACAAAACACCAAACGTTTTTTGCATGGTGGCGGTACACACGGTTACGGAGAAGGAGGAGAGAGATAGACGGGATCGACGGTGGTGGCCGTGATGGATGATAAGAGTTTAGAGTGAGATGGTGGTTTGGTGGTGGTGTTGTTGTGGCGATGGTTGATGATGGTTCAGTGGCGATGCTATGGAGGCAGTGGTTTGGTGGTGTTGTTGTGGTTGCGATGGCTTGATGGTTGTGGCGGCCAAGGTGTGGTGCTGTTGTCACACCCCGATTTCCACATGTTTCACCGGTGGGCCCGGTGGGGATTACCGTGACGTAGTTGGCAACAATATAGTCAAACCACACAATATTTAAATGCACAGCGGAAGCATAAAGATAGATTATATTTCAACCATCAAATCTAATATCCAAGTATCACAAGTAGTTGAAATGAATCCACAGGGGATCAAAATAAGATAGAAAAATATTGTTCAATAGATAACGGCATCCCAAGCTTGCGAGACTCTAACGATGCTAAGGAGTGGCCAGCCTATTACATGTAGAACCTGCATTTAATCTTTTTGGGGAAAATACGTCAGTTTACACTGGTAAATACATTCAACCGACACTTTTGTAAAATGTTTAATAAAAATTGATTTGAATGCACAAGGCACAAACTCTTTATAACTTGGGATAATTAATCAATTAATCTTGTAAAAGGATTACATGTTCACTATGCGTTCAGTCGCCCGGGTCGTACCGGGTTTAAGGTTAATAGACACGCCACAAAGCATAAAGCCGTGGCGGGAAAACCAACGGTTATACCTTTATAAATATAGACACATTGTCGGGTGTACGCCTACACCCGCGTGTCGAGGTCGTGGCCATTTCGTAAAATGATGCCAAGGATATCCGGGACATGGTCATTTAGCTCCCAAAGGCGTAAAGCCAACAAAACGAATTTTTAAACGGGTCACATTGATAATACCCAACTACTAATGAGTTGGGGTCAATTGCCCGACCAAGCGGTATTTTTATATACCGTAACCCAAGCCCGTATAACGGAAAATAAGTTAAAAGTATTTACCTGAGCAAGTAATAACCTCAATAAACAAATGCAAGTATCTTTTACTGGTCTCCTATTCTGGAACGAAGGTTTATAACAACCTATTAGAATCCTAACGGGTCTTTAATTTAGCCTTAGCTTAGACCGGTCAGTTTCGAAGGATAATTACGGTTTAATCGCGTGAAAGGCGAAAACCGGGAATGGAATGTGATTTGGACCCAACAAGTTTGAAGACTTGTTTTATGTAGGTAATATAATCACATTCTGGATTTTGAAGTATAAACGATAAGGTTTGACCCGTTTCGGCTAGTTTATGTAAACTAGTTACATAAACCAAACTGTGCGTGTAAAAGGCGTAACGGGTAACCGTAAGAGTCCTACACAGGTTTCCTAAGTCAATATGCTTTAAAGAGGTTGTGGTATCAGTAGGATGCCTTCCATAACGCCATAAATGAGTTTAATTCCGATATATGCCCCGTAGGGGTATTTCGGTCATTTTAAAGATTATAAAAGAGGGTTCCGAGTTCTACAGGAAATCTGAGTTTTCCGAACAGTTTATAAAGTCCAAAATGCTCTATTTATTATTTAAAATCAGTAGCAACTGGAATCGGGTCAAAATACCATGTAGAACTCAAGTTATATCCGAAAAGGGTATATTCGGCATTTACCGAATCGATGCCATAACCGCAGGTTATGAGCAGGTTAAAAATAATTAAAAATCTTTAAAATCCCAAAATATTACTTTACATCAGTGGGTAAAAGGTTTGGTGTCGAAATTTGGGTTTAGATAGGCTTTATGCTAAATGCGCCGTTTAATTACTAAAGTTTCTTGTAATTGCGCTATTTAGCATAACTCCTATTCTAGACCTCGGATTGACGTGAAATTATAGGGACATGCTTAGAAATCAGTAACTAAGGTTATTGTCCTTTCACATATCCAAAATTCTCGTTTTAAAGTAAAAAGGGCGTTATGGTCAACTTTTAAGCATTTAACGGAAATGTGCAAAAGACTCGGACAAACAACGAACCGGTCATAGAGGGTTATACCATCATGTAACCTGGTCCCAAGAGAGTCCTAAGGCATATCTAAAACATACCATAACGGGTCAGAACTGAAGTAAAAGCAAAAGTCAAAGCTTTGCGACTTTCGGTTCCGAACCGGGCCGAAATAGTAAATGGTCGGACCAAACAAGCTTAGACCATTTATAATACTTATTATCATGTTGTATGAGTGTTAAAATAGGTTGCACGCCATCTACATTACTGATTATGCATAAAATCGCAAATTAGCATTCTGTTGACTTTTTCTAAGCAAGTTTGACTCGACATTCGGACTAGTTAGAATGGGAATCAGAGGGTGCCCTTTTAGGGGTTTAATGCCCACATGATTATCAACATATAACCACCTTTATTTCGATTAATCACTGGACCATTTGTGATTAACCGTTAAGTCAATCGTTAATTACGACGGATTGACTTTTAAGCTATAACTAAGCAAAAACTAAACCACAAAGGGTTAAACATACTTACAAGAGTCCTATGCATGACTGTGAAGCTTAGAGAGAATGCTAGAGCCTCAGAGATGATCAGAAAGCAGAATGAAGGTGTGAAGAACTTGGTTGCAACACATTGGCCTTTTATAGTGTTCTAAATCCTCCAAGATGGTGACAAGTAGGTCTATGGGGTGATCCAGATCATTTACAAGTGTTTCCTAGTGTCTAGGAAAGGTTAGGGGTCGCCCATGTCTCTGAAAATATCTTACTAAGTCTGTTAAACTGTTATAACAGCCAACAGCCAACTTTCTGTCGCTGGGCGTTCCTTACGGACCGTAAGGCAGGGCCTTTGCGGTCCGTAAGCCTTTGACAGAGAAAACGTTTTACCCTTTCGCACCTTACGGACCGTAAGGCAGGACCCTTGCGGTCCGTAAGCCCTTGTCAGAAGCAAAAAAAAAAATAACCTTTCATGATTTGAACGGATAACTTGCAATGCATGATTGTGAGTCTGGAGAATGTCAGTATGAGGCCCTTTTTAACCCATGCTTGATCAGGTGTGCCAACCCATCATGAAAGTCATTGGCTTGCATAAAGATGAGATTCATGAACAAAGGTTTAAATTGCATTATTTTTTTAGGATCCAAATTAGTAAACTTGGACATCCTTTATTATTAGTAATTATCGGATTAAGGTATACTAGATGTTTATTAATCATGCTTGGGTCTTGGGATTTATGAAGAAGTCGATCAGAGGTATAAGTTAACATGTCGACATGTCTAAAAATCCTACCACACATCTTTAATTAGATCCGGTTTTACAATACTTTTTGTCGTATGTGACACGTGTCGTTTATTTATTGGACACAAATTTTCGAGGTGTTACATCCTCACCCCCTTAAAAGAAATCTCGACCACGAGATTTACTGGAATAAATGAGGGTACTTTTCTTTCATTGTGGATTCTACCTCCCATGTGTACTCGGGACCTCTACGGGCATCCCATTTTACCTTCACAATCGGTATATACTTCCTGCGAAGTTTCTTAACCTGTCGATCCTCGATCGACACAGGTTTTTTCGACGAACGATAAGCTCTCATCGATGTGTACATCTGTATGCGGTATAACCAGTGATTCAATAGCGAAACACTTCTTTAGATTGCAGATGTGGAACACATTGTGGATACCACGGAGCTCTTCCGGTAAGTTTAACTTATAGGCAACCGATCCGACACGTTCGAGTCTTCGAAGGGTCCAATATATCTCGGGCTTAGCTTGCCTTTCTTACCGAATCGCATCACCCCTTTCCAGGGTGATACCTTAAGTAAAACCTTGTCGCCTACTTCAAAATTGAAAGGCTTACGCTTCAAATCTGCGTAGCTTTTCTGCCTGTCTCGGGCAGCTTTCAATCGATTGCGAATTTGGACAATCTTGTCCGTTGTTTCAAATATTATATCAGGTCCTGTCATCTGGACATCTCCCACTTCTGCCCAACAAACGGGCGTTCTACACTTTCTACCATATAGAGCTTCAAAAGGTGCAGCCTTAATGCTTGTATGGTAGCTGTTGTTATAGGAGAATTCGACTAATGGTAGGTGGTTATCCCAACTACCACCTAAGTCGATCGCACATGCACGAAGCATGTCTTCCAACGTTTGGATTGTACGCTCACTCTATCCATCTGTCTAAGGGTGGTAAGCCGTACTGAAGTTCAAACGTGTTCCCAAAGATTGTTGGAAACTTTTCCAAAAGTGTGACATGTATCTGGTATCTCTATCAGAGATGATAGATACAGGCATGCCATGAAGGGCTACAATCTTATCTACAAACAACTAGGCTAGTATATCGGAGCTATGAGTCTCCTTTATGGGTAGGAAATGTGCTGACTTAGTCAGTCTATCAACTATTACCCATATTGTATCATTTCCCTTCCTTGTCTTTGGCAACTTGGTGATGAAATCCATCGTCACCATTTCCCATTTCCACTCGGGAAGTTCAGGCTGTTGTAGCAAGCCTGACGGCTTTTGATGTTCAGCTTTCACTTGCGCACAAGTCAAGCATTTTGCTACGTAGGTGGCTATAGACTTCTTCAAGCCTATCCACCAAAAGTTTGCCTTCAAGTCCTGGTACATTTTATCAGCTCCAGGATGGACGGAATATCGGGAACTGTGGGCTTCCTGAAGGATAACGTCTCGAAGACCTCCATAAACAGGAACCCATATCCTTCCATTCAATCTCAGAATTCCGTCTTTGCCATAGGATAACTGCTCTTCAGTTACTCCTAGCTTTTCGTTAGGATAGTTAGCTTCTAACACAGCTTCCTTCTGTGCAGCTAACAATCTCTCATTCAGACTGTTCTTGATCTCAATGCTCTTGGCATTGATTCTTATTGGTTTCACTCTTTCTTTCCTGCTCAAGGCATCTGCGACTACGTTGGCTTTGCCTGGATGGTATCTTATTTCACAGTCATAATCGTTCAGAGTTTCCATCCAACGTCGCTGCCTCATATTCAAATCTTTCTGATTGAATAGATGCTGGAGGCTTTTGTGATCAGAATAGATCACAAATTTAATGCCATATAAGTAATGCCTCCAAAGCTTTAGTGCAAATACAACGGCACCCAACTCCAAGTCATGGGTGGTGTAATTCTTTTCATGCACTTTTAATTGTCGTGAAGAATAGGCAATCACCTTGCCCCTCTGCATAAGCACACAACCCATACCGGTGTGCGATGCATCACAATATACGACAAATTCTTCCATTCCTTCCGGCAATGTCAACACTGGAGCATTGCTCAGCTTTTGTTTGAGGATATCAAAAGCTTCTTGCTGCTTAGGGCCCCAATTAAACTTTATATTCTTTCTAGTTAAAGAAGTTAGGGGTGCAGCAATCCTTGAGAAATTCTCGATGAAGCGTCTGTAGTATCCGGCTAGACCTAGGAAACTACGAATCTCCGTAGGTGTCTTCGGCTCCTGCCAATTCATGACAGTTTCAACCTTGGCGGGATCCACTTGGATACCACGCTCGCTGACTACATGTCCAAGGAATTGGACTTCTCGAAGCCAAAATTCGCATTTAGAGAACTTGGCATAAAGCTTTTCTTGATGAAGCAATTTAAGAATACTTCGAAGATGCTTCTCGTGGTCAACTTGACTCTTTGAGTAGATGAGGATGTCATCGATGAAGACAATGACAAATTTATCCAAATACGGCTTGCAAACGCGAATCATGAGATCCATGAATGCGTCAGGTGCATTTGTGAGCCCAAAAGGCATCACTAGGAACTCGAAATGGCCATATCGAGTCCTGAATGTGGTCTTGTGCACATCTTCGTCTTTAACTTTCAATTGATGGTAGCCTGACCTTAGATCGATTTTGGAAAAGTAGCTTGCTCCTTGCAACTGATCGAACAGATCGTCGATCCTGGGCAAAGGATACCTATTCTTGATCGTAACTTTATTAAGCTCTCGGTAATCGATGCATAGACGCATCGAACCATCTTTCTTTTTGACGAACAAGATTGGCGCTCCCCAAGCGGATGAACTTGGTCTAACAAAACCTTTGGCTAGCAGATCATCTAGCTGCGTCCTCAATTCCTTCATTTCCGTGGGTGCCAATCTATAAGGTGCTCTTGCGATAGGCGTTGCTCCTGGAATGATGTCGATACTGAACTCCACTTGCCTATCTGGTGGCAAACCAGGTAGTTCTTCTGGGAAAACTTCAGGATAGTCAGAGATGACTGGGATGTCTTCAATCTCGGTTCTCTCTTCACCAATAGTCACCTGTGCCATATAAATGACACATCATTTCTTCAAACATCTAGATGCCTTTAGCATAGATACTTGTGCAGGCAATCCATGACGAGTATCTCCCTGAATGGTAAGTGGTTCTCCAGACGGAGTCTTGATTACCACTTGTTTCTTCTTGCACACAATTTGGGCTTGGTTATGTGATAACCAATCCATACCCAACACTACGTCGAAACCAGCGAGTTTAAAGGGTAACAGGGATAAAGGAAATGAGTGATTCCTAATGGATATAACACATCCATCTAACACAGTAGAGACTGTTCCCATAGTCCCATCAGCTAGTTCTACTTCATATTTCACATTCAAGGTTTTAACAGGCAATTTTAATAACTCACAGAACTTATCATCCACAAAGGATTTATCTGCTCCATAATCAAATAACACTCTTGCGAATACATCATTGATAAGGAACGTACTGGTTAGGACGTTGTCGTTCTGGATAGCCTCTTGAACATTCATCTGAAAGACCCTGGCATTGGTCTTTTTCCCATCTTCAGCCTTTTTCACTATCTTCGGGCAGTTAGTCTTAATGTGCCCTTTTTCATTGCAACTATAACAAGTTGCATCCTTGAGTTTCTTGCACTCAAGAGTCCTATGCTCAGAGGACTTGCATATCCCACATGCCTTCGGCTGGGATTTCTTTTCATACCTGCACCTTCCGAAATGGTGCTTCTAACAAACCTTGCACATGGGCTTGTCGCCCGACTGTAGGTCATTCTTCTTGTTTTCTGACCCCTTCTTGTGGTCACGATTCCCCCGGTGCTTCTTGTTAGACCTACGTGAATCCACATCTTCACGTTTCCTCTTCTCACTATCAGCATTTCTCAATGATCTCTGCCTCACTGCATCCAGTGTGAGAGACAGAGATATATCTGCCACGGATCTGAAGGTAGCAGGCCTAGAAGCCTTCACGCTAGCTTTTATCTCTGGGGCCAAACCCCCAATGAAACGCGCGATCCGTTTGGGTTCTGGTGTTACAAGGTACGGAACCAATCTCGACAGAGTGTTGAAACTTGTGAGATATGCCTGGCAATCCAGGTTCTTCATGACCAGCGATAGGAAATCAGACTCTATCTTCTCAACCTCGTGCTGAGGGCAGTAGTTTTCTTTAATGAGAGCAATAAATTCCTCCCATGACATGCTATACAAAACAACCTTCCCAGAGGCTTGAACCAATGATCCCCACCATGCTAGGGCTTCACCCTTAAACGACTGTGATACAAACTTCACCACATCTCTCTCAGCACAACCACTGATGTCCACGACAGTGTCCATTTCGTCTAACCAGGTCATACAATCCACCGCGCCCTTTTCCCCTGTAAAATCTCGGGGTTTGCAGGAAACAAAGTACTTATACGTGCAACCCTTGGCGCGAGGTGCGTCATCGACCACTTTCTTCTTAGGATGGACACTATTCTCATTTGATGAGTGTCGATCGTCATCCTTCTTAGGCTTAGACGAGGTCGAGGGTGGTTTGCTGTGAGATTTAGAATGGGTTCTTGGCTTCGAGTGTGGTGTAGATAAGGTCCTGTTTCGAGACTCGCTGTATTCTTCATATTGCCGATCTAAGGCCGTCTTCACAGCGTTGTCTACCAAAGCTTTCAATTCAGCACCCGTTATATTAATTTGGGCGCTATCGTTGTCATCCTCCTTTGAATGACTGTTAACTTCATTTGGGTCAGCCATTGAGATCTTGATCTGCTACAAAGGATATGACAAAATTTTATTTAGGAGTTTATTATGGAATTGTCTTTTAGGGCAATTCATTAACCATGGTAAGCATAGACCATATCTGGTTAATTTGTTACTCACTTTTATTTAGGATTTGAATATAACTTATCCTAATTACAAACAATATTGTTAGTGGCACAAAAGCCTAGTCACAAGGACGTTTTATAATATAAGCCAGGATTTCAGAGAATCAAGGCATGAAGGTTTGAACCATAGTTCTTTTACCTTTTCTGACAGGGAGTCATAGACTACAACTGTCTGTTGCCTTATATGACAATAAGTATGGCCCGTAGGCACTACATCACTAATGGATGTCTGATAAGTGATCATCTTAATTGATGATTTAAACCCATGATTCTTAAATCATTAGTTTAGGTCTTGGAATCCTCTGAAGGATTCTTATATAAGAATGACGCGTGTGATTTTAACGAATCATATCCGCCAAGAATGTTAACATGTTTACAGAGGTTAACAGGAATCTGAACCTTTTACTCAGGCCTCACCATCTTGGCCGGGTCTTATAATGACACCAGGCCAGGTCTCAGCATTAAGGTTCTTTATTTAGGCAGACTTATTTAAGAGGAACGATTTTTTTTTATTACTTCATATAATAATGTATTAAAATGACAAAAATGAAATTTACAAACTTAACATTCCATTAATCATAATAATGATTACACACTGCCCTAAACGAGACTTTCAATAGACAAATACCTACGCAGAGGTTTACAGAAAACAAGTCCACGCAGGGACCAAATACAAGGATAGATGTCCGCACAGGGACAAAAGATAAGTCCACGCAGGGACTGAAAGGCAATTGTCCACGCAGGGACTAAACAAATAGATGTCCACACAGGGACTTGATTAAAATAGGAAATACAATAGAACATATAAAGGCTAATGATCTCGCTTCTTCTTCCCCTTTAACAGGTTTGCTAGGCCTTTAAGGAATCCACGATTGTTCTTGCGTTCTTGCTCAAAGTCTCGTTCTACCCTATTTAAACGGTGAAGGATTTCTTCCTGCTCCGGTGGGGAAAAACGTGGCTGCTGCGACGGTTGTTGAACCGGAGTTCTAGTAGGTGCTGGATACCCATGAGCTGCGTATCCTAATCCCCAAGGATTTCCATAAGGTCCTTCGGGATGGAGAGCGTTGTAATTGGCCGCTACCACGTATGGTCGGCATCCGCATAATTATAGTTGTAGTGCGTGTGAGCTGGCTGCTCAAACAGGTTGTACGCTGTGGAACCGGCGTACGCAGGTATAGGGTTATCATACCCAAATGGTGGCGGGGGTGGTGCAACTGGTGCGGAATTCACCTCTGCAGGGTGGCCCGATGGTTCACCCATTTGTGGTTCTTCAGGCAATGGCGGAAAATGACTTGCACTCGAGTGGCGAGGGGTGCTAAAGTGAAATTCCCCTCCTCGGGTGGACATCCGCGCGCCTGATCTCCTACGCCTTGGCGGATCTGGAGGTGCTTGTTGAACTGGTGGCGGTGGCGTAACTGCCACAAAACGCGAATCCTCGGAAGGATCCTGTTGCTGTTGCTGTTGCTGGTGAGGTGAAGAATGGTGAGAGGGTGTAAAGTACCACTCGCACTGGTTAAACCTCGCCTGGTAACTATCTGGACCTTGATAGGGTGTTCCATGAAAGGATGACCCATCAGAGATCTCGATAGGATGGTTGGGAGTACCTCTTGCGGGTTCGATGGGATCCGTGTCCTCGTCCATATCCATCGCATTATCTTCGGAGAAATGGTCTTCTGGTCCTAGCGGGTTAAAACCTACTGGTTCTTGTACATAGTCTGCCGGGTTGAACCGGCCTTGGAAGAAAGGAGTAGGATCGCCATAAGAACGGTGCGAAACTGAACGCTGGAGAGGTATGAACGAAGGTTGAGGGTTACTGGGCTCATTCTCCGAATTTGGTCCAAAAGAGTGACGGTATGAAGGTGTCGAACTGTGTGAGGTGGACTGTCTTGCGGGCTCAAAGAGGTTCCTTCTACGCCTCTGAGGTTCTTCACTTCTTATGCTGGAAGGAGCTCGCATATGTGAAGGTCCGGCCTCGTGATCATTATGAGTAGTGATCGGCCCTTTGCCTCTTCCTCCTCTTCTAATTGCTGATGGCATATTTTCTGCTTAACAAATTTTTAAATCACAATAAACAATAAAAGACAAACTGGAATAACAATTCGAATTTGTCCTATGTTCTTGTCTAGACTCGAGTATGTGCAATTGTGTCATTGAGATTAAACACATAAGGATAGTGTTTAATTCACTCAACATTGGCTCTGATACCAACCTGTCACACCCTGATTTCCACGTGTTTCACCGGTGGGCCCGGTGGGGATTACCGTGACGTAGTTGGCAACAATATAGTCAAACCACACAATATTTAAATGCACAGCGGAAGCATAAAGATAGATTATATTTCAACCATCAAATGTAATATCCAAGTATCACAAGTAGTTGAAATGAATCCACAGGGGATCAAAATAAAATAGAAAAATATTGTTCAACAGATAACGGCATCCCAAGCTTGCGAGACTCTAACGATGCTAAGGAGTGGCCAGCCTATTACGTGTAGAACCTGCATTTAATCTTTTTGGGGAAAATACGTCAGTTTACACTAGTAAATACATTCAACCGACACTTTTGTAAAATGTTTAATAAAAATTGATTTGAATGCACAAGGTACAAACTCTTCATAACTTGTGATAATTAATCAATTAATCTTATAAAAGGATTACATGTTCACTATGCGTTCAGTCGCCCGGGTCGTACCGGGTTTAAGGTTAATAGACACGCCACAAAGCATAAAGCCGTGGCGGGAAAACCAACGGTTATACCTTTATAAATATAGACACATTGTCGGGTGTACGCCTACACCCGCGTGTCGAGGTCGTGGCCATTTCGTAAAATGATGCCAAGGATATCCGGGACATGGTCATTAAGCTCCCAAAGGCGTAAAGCCAACAAAACGAATTTTTAAACGGGTCACATTGATAATACCCAACTACTAATGAGTTGAGGTCAATTGCCCGACCAAGCAGTATTTTTATATACCGTAACCCAAGCCCGTATAACGGAAAATAAGTTAAAAGTATTTACCTGAGAAAGTAATAACCTCAATAAACAAATGCAAGTATCTTTTACTGGTCTCCTATTCTGGAACGAAGGTTTATAACAACCTATTAGAATCCTAACGGGTCTTTAATTTAGCCTTAGCTTAGACCGATCAGTTTCGAAGGATAATTACGGTTTAATCGCGTGAAAGGCGAAAACCGGGAATGGAATGTGATTTGGACCCAACAAGTTTGAAGACTTGTTTTATGTGGGTAATATAATCACATTCTGGATTTTGAAGTATAAACGATAAGGTTTGACCCGTTTCGGCTAGTTTATGTAAACTAGTTACATAAACCGAACCGTGCGTGTAAAAGGCGTAACGGGTAACCGTAAGAGTCCTACACAGGTTTCCTAAGTCAATATGCTTTAAAGAGGTTGTGGTATCAATAGGATGCCTTCCATAACGCCAGAAATGAGTTTAATTCCGATATATGCCCCGTAGGGGTATTTCGGTCATTTTAAAGATTATAATAGAGGGTTCCGAGTTCTACAGGAAATCTGAGTTTTCCGAACAGTTTATAAAGTCCAAAATGCTCTATTTATTATTTAAAATCAGTAGCAACTGGAATCGGGTCAAAATACCATGTAGAACTCAAGTTATGTCCGAAAAGGGTATATTCGGCATTTACCGAATCGATGCCATAACCGCATGTTATGAGCAGGTTAAAAATAATTAAAAATCTTTAAAAATCCCAAAATATTACTTTACATCAGTGGGTAAAAGGTTTGGTGTCGAAATTTGGGTTTAGATAGGCTTTATGCTAAATGCGCCGTTTAATTACTAAAGTTTCTGTAATTGTGCTATTTAGCATAACTCCTATTCTAGACCTCGGATTGACGTGAAATTATAGGGACATGATTAGAAATCAGTAACTAAGGTTATTGTCCTTTCACATATCCAAAATTCTCGTTTTAAAGTAAAAAGGGCGTTATGGTCAACTTTTAAGCATTTAACGGAAATGTGCAAAAGACTCGGACAAACAACGAACCGGTCACAGAGGGTTATACCATCATGTAACCTGGTCCCAAGATAGTCCTAAGGCATATCTAAAACATACCATAACGGGTCAGAACTGAAGTCAAAGCAAAAGTCAAAGCTTTGCGACTTTCGGTTCCGAACCGGGTCGAAATAGTAAATGGTCGGACCAAACAAGCTTAGACCATTTATAATACTTAATATCATGTTGTATGAGTGCTAAAATAGGTTGCATGCCATCTACATTACTGATTATGCATAAAATCGCAAATTGGCATTCTGTTGACTTTTTCTAAGCAAGTTTGACTCGACATTCGGACTAGTTAGAGTGGGAATCAGAGGGAGCCCTTTTAGGGGTTTAATGCCCACATGATTATCAACATATAACCACCTTTATTTCGATTAATCACTGGACCATTTGTGATTAACCGTTAAGTCAATCGTTAATTACGACGGATTGACTTTTAAGCTATAACTAAGCAAAAACTAAACCACAAAGCGTTAAACATACTTACAAGAGTCCTATGCACGATTTGTGAAGCTTAGAGAGAATGCTAGAGCCTCAGAGATGATCAGAAAGTAGAATGAAGGTGTGAAGAACTTGGTTGCAACACATTGGCCTTTTATAGTGTTCTAAATCCTCCAAGATGGTGACAAGTAGGTCTATGGGGTGATCCAGATCATTTACAAGTGTTTCCTAGTGTCTAGGAAAGGTTAGGGGTCGCCCATGTCTCTGAAAATATCTTACTAAGTCGGTTAAACTGTTATAACAGCCAAACAGCCAACTTTCTGTCGCTGGGCGTTCCTTACGGACCGTAAGGCAGGGCCTTTGCGGTCCGTAAGCCTTTGACAGAGAAAATGTTTTACCCTTTCGCACCTTACGGACCGTAAGGCAGGACCCTTGCGGTCCGTAAGCCCTAGTCAGAAGCAAAAAAATAACCTTTCATGATTTGAACGGACAACTTGCAATGCATGATTTTGAGTCTGGAGAATGTCAGTATGAGGCCCTTTTTAACCCATGCTTGATCAGGTGTGCCAACCCATCATGAAGGTCATTGGCTTGCATAAAGATGAGATTCATGAACAAAGGTTTAAATTGCATTATTTTCTTAGGATCCAAATTAGTAAACTTGGACATCCTTTATTATTAATAATTATCGGATTAAGGTATACTAGATGTTTATTAATCATGCTAGGGTCTTGGGATTTATGAAGAAGTCGATCAGAGGTATAAGTTAACATGTCGACATGTCTAAAAATCCTACCACACATCTTTAATTAGATCCGGGTTTACAATACTTTTTGTCGTATGTGACACGTGTCGTTTATTTATTGGACACAAATTTTCGAGGTGTTACAGCTGTCCTCTTTTCTGATGCGCCATTTTGTGGTATGTATATTGAGGGGGTGTCTACGTATCAAGAAATATGATGATACGAAGATTCATGCTTTATTTTAGAAAAGTTGTATCTGGATGGTATTGTGGTGAGTCGAACTTCTACAAAATTACAAACTGTTAAATCAAATCATAAGTAACTTTTCGATTTGGTCTGGTTTTTATTTTTACTAGTTAGGTTAAATAATATTGGTTAATTTGGTTGTCCCCCTGAAGGTCTATATTAGATTGGGTTTTAGAATTGGACAATTCCTTAAAACACTTTATGTTATTTTAAAGTAAAATATTTGAATGTGGTGTTACAGAATGGGGACAAAGCAAAATGAAAAAAAAAAAATGTTTTCCTTAAAATTGAGAATTTTGCGTCTCATATAATAATACTAAAATTAAGATTTTTGCATAAAACTACTTTATTTTCCATTTTTAGGGGAAACTATGTCAAAATTAAAAATTTTGACACTTAGAAAAATATAAGTTTTGATGAAACTTATTCCCAAAATATTCATTTAAAAATATTTACCAAGGTTTCCTAATTTTTGAACAAATTACAAGTTAAGAAATGATGATTTCTTCAAGTTAAAAATTAATATTAAGTATGTATATTTTTAGGAAAAATATATATTTAGTGATCACCAAATTTTGTGCTAAGTGTATATTATGTGTATTATATATAGTAGTGCATTAGGATGATAAAAAATACACTAAATACTCCCAAGGAGTATCACCAACAAAATACACATAAAAATACATGACAAATACCGTATATTACTCATGCAAAATAACCCATGAAAGGGTATATAGACAAACACAAGAAAATATATTTGCATAAATATATTGGATGATTCGAACGGTGGACACCTTGGACAAAATATATAAATATTCCGGAAATTTAACTCGTATCTTGACAAATTTGGTAAACGATACTCTCAAAACCGAACAAACGACAAAGTATGTATTTTTACAATTATTATGAAAATATATCATATTTTGTCAACTTGAAAATATGTTATTTTGAAGTGTAAGGAAATATATATTTTCATATACAACTCAAAAATATAGTATTTTGATGGAAACAAAAAAAAATGTATATTTTCTAACTTTGATCTTAAAAATAGATTATTTTTAAGATATATGTATACATACATATTTTACCAAGTCAAATTATAGATATATTTTTTTATAAAATGTTCTTAAAATATATACATTTTAAGAATATAAAATTTGTGATTTCTAATTGTGCAAAAGCAATATTCCGGAAAAATTATACATAAACTAAGTATGAAATACTTAATAAATACAAGAAAATACGTATTCCTATACGTATAAATTCATACCGACACTCACTATCAACATTTGGTAAAATACCCATATACAAGTATTATGCACAAATATGAGAATACAAAAGAACATACTCAAAATACAAGTATACTTACCTAGGTATGCTTACACAAAATAATCTTGGAAATATTATTTAACAAATTACTTATACTTATTTTTGGGAAAATAATATAAGTAACATATTTGGAGCAAGTAAAAAATAGAGATTACTTTTAACACCTATCGCTGTCAAACATTACATAAACAAATATATTTTAGGGAGTAAATATATATTCACAAATAGACGATACCGAATTCAAAGTACGATAACGCGACAAACGGGCGAGACCCGACAAACAAGGGCACGACCCTCACAAATGTTGAACATACAAAAGATGAATGCATAAACTTAAGATGGTGACTTGTACTCGTGTGTTACAAGTCTAGTAATTAACGTACATAGTATAAATATAGGTTACGAGGCCTAGAAAACCAGCCGGTGAAGTTTATGACGCAAGTTACGCAAAACCGTGAGTTCATGTCCCCCTCTTCTTTTAACTGTTTTTGGATTTATAACTATCGGGGGTGAAATACAGGTCAAATTGGGTATGATTTAGCTAAGGAACGATCTATTAGATCATGTGACCATAGGCTGAACTGAATGCCATTAATTCTTTTAAGGACCACGAGACAAAGGTTAGATCTAATGGGTATGGCCGAGCCCCACTCATGGTCCTTGTGTGACTACTTAGAGTGCTGTTGTGTCCCAGTCGAGGTGATTCGACACAGTCAAGGTGATTCGACACAGTCGAGGTGATTCGACACTAATAATCGTCTATTCGGGTCGAGTACTTCCTATGTCGTCACATATATTAATGTCCTTACAAAACATTAATTGATCTGTTCATAGACGCTTTACATACCGGTTATCAAAAGAATACTCTCAAATGTTTACAAGTTTATTAGGAACTCATACAAAACACATGAACTCGCTCAACTTTTGTTGATGTTTTCAAACTTACATGTATTTCAGGAAACTAGATGGATCTTGGGCGCTGGTGTTGTTTTCAAGCTGTAAATTTCAAGTTTACATGCCGTCCACCCTTTGGGGTTTGATTAGTATATCCCATCCTTGATGAGATGTAGAATGCAAAGACTCGTGAAATTAGTCTTTTGTTAAACAAGTCCTATTTGTGGAGCTTGAATCTGATGATGGTTTGTAACTTAAACAACTTATGTTTTGTAACGTTTTAAACTTATGAATGGATGAACATTATACGGCCCATATACAACATGTGAAAATAAGTTTTTTCTATGTGTTAATATTAGGACTCTTTATTGAACCTACATGAAGAATTTTATAGAAACTACAAGAAGATTAACTGATTTAATGGAAAGTAATGTAATTATGTAGATCCATATATATGGTATATTTAATGGAAATATATATGCGTATATTTAATGGAAAGGTAATGTAATTATGTAGTTCCATATATGCGTATTAAATACTAGTGAGTAATGATTGTATATGGTTACAACTTCGATAAACTTCTTTTTGGGTGGCATATTATATATTATAAATTTACAACGCATTGGGTGGTTGTGAATCAAATTATGTGTGTTGTTTTTAGAATATAAAGAGTATAAAAAGTGGTTGTGAGTGGAGGAGAGAGAAAATGTTACTGTTCATCTGTATATTTGGGGGGACACTGTTCACCCTCTATAATTTTTTAATATATTTTGAAAGTGGTTGTGAGTAGAGGAAAGAGAAAAGGTAATGATAAAGTTATAAAAATATTATTTAATTGAAAATGAGAGAGAAAATATAGTATTTTTTAGTGTAATTTAGGGTGAAAATATAATGGATTGGATGTGAATGCTTATATGGTATTTTCTTTGCCACGTGTTTTCTAATGCCACCCATCTCTTTTATTTACAAGACATCTGTGTCTTTGGGGGTTTAAAACCCTTTTTGGGGTGAAATACCTCTTCATTTTTAACTCAGCGCTTTCTCTCATATATCTTTCTCTCTCTGGAACTCTCTCTAATGGTTGCACATATTCTCCAGCAACTGTTTGTAGCACACCATTTACAGACCTTAGACGGTCTTATTTTGTAGAGAAACAGAGCAAGATGGGTGTTGGCTTTTATGTTGACGGCAACTTTCCGGCCGTCCAGGGTGGCGATGAACATGTGTGTTCTTCTATATGTCTCTCTTTTTAGTAACTGTTTAACGCATTATGATGTTGTACCTTTGGCTTCTTTGGTGTTTCGGTTATGAGATACTCGTCTCTTCCCTTTGGGGTTTTAAAAACATAAACAGAGAGAGATGGGTGTTGGGTTACTGTTGTCGGCGGCTATCCGGTCGTCTATGGCGACGGCGTACCTTTGCGGCCTTCAATATCTCTGTGTTTGACTCGATGATGGTGGGCTCAGCCTCGTCCAAGATGTTTATGGCTCGATAAACATTGTTTGGGTGTTGAAACTGATGATTACCTCTGTTATGACCATCATGTTTTCGTTGTAATCCGGGCTATGATGACGCTCCACTATTTGGCGTGGCAACTTATTTTGCAGCCATAGATTAGTGGAGATCTGAGCCTAGATCTGTAACTATTAAACATAAGGGTGAGAGGGGCACTCCCCTCTTAGGGGAGTCCCCTCTCTTACGCACACCCAATTAGGTTATGCCACGTCAACTCCCCTCTTAAACTCCCCTCACACCCTCAATTTGATGGCGGCACTCCCCTCTTAGGGACTTTTTTTTTATTCAAAAAGAAAAAAAAGAAATGTTTTGATTGGTTGAAAAAAGGGTGGCCTACCATCTCTCTCCCTCCTTCAAGCGGTGTCTCCTCCCCCATTCCCCTCCCCGATTTAGGTCCCCGCGGTGATGGCGGCGGTGTTCCCGATCGGGGAATGGGGTCACCGATCCCCCTCCCTGCTAGTGCCTCGTACACCCTAACTTTGTTTTTTTGGGTCTGATGATTGTTACTGGGTCTCAGGCGTTGTCAAAGTGCAAGAAAATTTGTTTATTTTTGGGTATTGTCAAGGAAAAAGAAGTAGAACCCAAGATTTTGTTGTATTCGTATTTTAAGATTTTCTTTCTTTTTCAACAAGTTTCTTTCAGTACGTTCAAGAAGATGTGTGTTTATAATACGTTTTGTTTTCTATTGTTGCTACTAGCAAATACATATATCAAAAGTGGTAATCTAAAATCATTGCTAAAATCATGCTTTGGTTTTGCATAGCAAATAAATGCTTAAGAAGAGATAGAGTTATGTCAGTACATTTTTAAAATCAAAATTTATAAGCCCCGGCCTTGTAAAACATCAAAATTTATAAGCCTCGAGCCGCATCGCGGCGGGGACTTCCATCTAGTTTCTTTTAATTTCTATCGTTAAGACCTCCCCTCCTAAATTCAGGTGTTTAAAGACTTTGCCTTTGTCAATGGACCACCATCACATTGGTAACTTGGATAAACTTATTTGAGACTTTTCTGTTTCGTAAATAATTCAGAGGGGCATTTTTTCATATTGTGACGTTAAAATGCCCGTCCACCGGACGAGTATAGAACTAGTTAAAATGAAGCGTGTTGGATAAATTAGTTTTACCAATCACGAACAGGATAAATTTGAGATTTTTATACTCGAGTAACAAACTAGTCTGAATCATGTTATACAATGACCTGAATCGGTAAAAACACTAAACAAATCCCTTTTTTTTTAATTTAGAAGTCTTTACCACCATGTAATGTAATTAGGCCATTTGAAGTGGCCTAAATGAACTCCTGAATGCATGGGCCTCAGCCTTACACTTGGGTCTACTGATTTCGAAACAAGTTGGTACCGCAATTTATGAGCCTACCGCTCAGCCTTGAAAGAAAAAGTACTAGATGGGTTTAAACGTGTCCTACCTAGACTTTGCGACCTCATATTATTTGAGAGTTGTGCAGAGACAATTGATACAGTGGGGTATGGTGGGGCGTGGGTTAGAGGCATGGTGCGACACGTGGATTGTGGGACACCCAAGACCAAAAGCCAATTTCAAAGGGGTATGATGGGGCGTGGGTTGGGTGGCATGGAAAAAAAAAAGCCAATTTCAAAGGGCAAGTGCTCTTGGCCAATGAGGTTCCGCCATGTCATGTGGTAGCCCCGCCCCACGCCCGGCCTTAAACTCCCGCCCAAGGGGCCACGCCCAAACCCAAGCCCACCCGGGATGGTGACTTGGGCGTTTCTCTCCAACCCACGCCCCATACCCCATAGTATAATCAAGTTGTGGGTAACATTCACAAAATGTGTTGAACTATAGGTCTCGGTCCTGAAATAAAATTAATGTTTCTGAAGGGTGATTATTTTCAACATTGAAAATTCTAAGGGTGTAGGGAGTGATTAGACACTTTAAATAGGTAAACTCTTAAATCATCCAATCAAACAGTGCCACGTCATTTTACCTATTACTAAAAAACGTTGTGGGTGGTTAGACACTTTGGAATAGTAAACTATTTAAAAAAAGGAAAAAATGTGTGATTGGTTGAGAAGGCATGGACCCCACCACACACCCCTCTCTCTCTCCCCCCTTCCCTCCCTCTCCCCGATTCGGTGAAGGTTCACCGCATGAAACCAAGTTTGATCGGTAAACAGTAAACTTATGTTGGCAGTGGTTTGCCACTTCGGTAAACCAAGTTTAACGCATGAAACCACCAATGCCACACCGTATACCCTAAAATATTCCTTTTGTAGTTGGATCTCTACAAATACTAACAATACAAATCACTCTTTTGGATAGTGAGAAACTTAACAGATCAAACTTCATTGATTGACACCACAACTTGAGAAGCAGACGAGAGACTATGTTCTTGACAAGTCCTGATCAACCCCTTATGAACAACCATACATAAGGCCCGAGTCGCTGACTTCCACCACCATGATTCTTCAACCGTCAAGTGTCTCCACCCTTTTACATCATGTTCATTCGCATACACCCTCCTTCGTTGTGTGTGAATTTCAGGAAACCCCTTTGTTCGAGCTCGGTTCTATGGCTTGATCTTTTTTTTTTTTTTTTTGTGTAGGATATATGTAATAATCTAAACCAATGCTTATTGACACCGAAATCCATGAAAAGTTGAGGTAGTCCAACTCTTGCAGATTTTGGAAGCAAGTTACAACCTTTTAGTTTCTTTGTTGTCGTATCTTAAACCAACTAGGTTTCAAAAGCATTAACAAACATGGTCATTCAGCTACCACCTCATTTTTCAAATATATAATACAAAAACTTAAAATATATACATGTACATACATCGTTGTAGAAGAAAACAAAATAATATATAAATAGAGGTTACACCATCACCATGCATTTACACTTAATAGCACGTTCTTAAATATATGTATGCATGTTTTGGATCAACCCAGACCGAAAAAATAAATTTGGATGGTAGAAATCTGAACATCATAAATTTCCGATAGCAGTGAAAAAAGTTCCTAGATCTGACTGGTCGGTTCCGCTGTAGCTAACCATAATAACCATCTTGTAGTTTTATATAGTATAGTATAGTCTCGTTGTTAGTACTTCGAATTAAGGCGATGATCATGACTCATGAAGTAAAACCTTTTCTTTTCGTTTTGTTTGTTTCGGATCAGACCTCCGTCTGTCCACCGACCAACTAATTCATACGGCCCATCTACATATCGGCCCATTTCCCTTCCTTTAAAGCCCATCGATGATATTTGTTTTTTTATTTAGCATAATGATTAGACAGTTTTCTTATTAATTTAACTTTTTTTTGAACGGCAAATTTGGATCACTGACGGATCACTAGAGTATCATCGTGCCACCAGCAGAACCACCCGATCATATCCATCTACACTAGGCAATAATGCCTATACACCAATTCAGGAGGAAACCCAATAAATCTGGGAAAACCCCCTTTGTAGGAATCGAACCCATGACCTAATGGTTATAACCCTTATCCCACCACCAAGATACCACTAGGCTATAATGCCATGGGTTCTTATTAATTTAACTAGGTTATAACCCCGTGTATTACACGGGTTAAATAAATGAATTTTATATACCAAATAATAAAACATTATCTTTCTAAAAGCTTCCTTTATTGCACGAGTTGAAAAATGTAATTTTATATATTAAGTAATAAAATATGTTATATCTATAAGAGCCATATGTATTGTACGGGTTAAATAAATGTAATATTATATACCAAATAATAAAAAAATATATCTTTAAAACCATTGTATTACACTGGTTGAATAAATGTAATATTGTTTACCAAATAATAAAAAAAGTTATATTTTTAAAAACCCTCGTGTATTACATGGGTTGAATAAATATGATTTTATATACCAAATAATAAAAAAATATATTTAAAAAAACTAATGGATTTTTTTATATTTAAAGTAGGATAAGATTAAATATTAATCTGAACTAACGGATTTTTTTATATTTAAAGTAGGATAAGATTGAATAATAATATTTATTTATTTAGTTAATATAAGATTGAAAAATCATATGATTTAATAGGTGGGAGGTTGTATGCTGATAAATCGGTTAACCGTACTGAATGATAAAGATAATAGTGATTGTTGAACAAATTAATTAATCGAATTTAACAGAAACATTTGTGATGTTAGGTGGATTTTTTTTAATTATTTGAAAGTTAATATCAACTTTGGAATTTGTATCAATTCTTATTAGATTTGATTGAATATTATTGATAATAAAAATTTGTATTAGATTAGATTTTAGATTTGATTAAATATTATTAATAATAAGAATTTGTATTAATTTAGATTAAATATTATTATTATTATTAGTATTATTAATAATTTTAATCAATTAAATGAGAGAATGACAAGTGTCCCAAAACAGATTTCTTTTATTATATAGTACTAGCGGTAAGACCCATGTGCAAACACAGGTCGTTTCTTAGAAAACCATGCATAATATATATTGACAGAGAGTAAAAAAATAATTACTGCAGACTTACAAAATTGATATAAATTAATGATTAATAGCTTTATTCAACAGCAATTCCATTATGTTGAGAGCAAACTACTTTACAAAATTACTTTAATGATAGGGTGACTTGGGATTTTGTAAAAATGTTTGTTTTTGTACTACTTTACAAAATTACATAGAATTCAAGAAAACAAAACAACAAATTAAACAGATATTGAGTTATTCAAAGTTCCGTTGAATACTAAATGAGATGTTGACCAAAATTAAAACAGATGTTGACCAAAAGTCAATCAGATGTTGACCAATAGTCAAACAGATGTTGACCTTAAACAGATGTTTCGTTTAACGCCACAGATCTGTTTATGGCCAAACATCTGTTTAAGTCCAAATATCTGATATAGAAGGCCAAACATCTGTTTAAGGCAAAACATCTGTTTAAGGTGAAACATTTGTTTATGACCAAACATCTGTTTAAGCGCAAACATCTGTTTAAGTCCAAACTTCTGATATAAAAGGTCAAACATCTGTTAAAGGCCAAACATCTGTTTAAGGCCAAACATCTGTTTAAATCTGAACAGATGTTTAACTTAATCAGATCTACTGTCTTCTCACACTGTTTTCCTCTTCAAAACACTGTTGAACCTAATATAGGTTTCCATTAACTATTGACCAAAAGTCAAACAGATGTTCAAACCACTGTTTGTTATTGTATTTCCATTAACTATTGACCAAAAGTCAAACAGATGTTCAAACCCTGGTTTTGACAACATGAAACACAACATCATCATGCCAAATACAGTCATATACATCCATCCATTATTCTGAATTCATAAACCCATAAATGCAGAAGAATGTCACATTTGCGATTAATAAACCAAGTTTCTACTAATTGCAGTTACTATTAGCAAAAAGAAGCATGATATTATCTATATATAAAACATAAAGTGCTAATAACAGTGTTTTATCATGTTAGCTATACATAGCAGTAAAACATCAAGTTAATAATTAAAAAAAAACATACAATTTCACCATCAAAAAATTCATAATTATAATATCTGATATCAGAACATACTTAAATGTCGTTGTTAAACTGAGGTAACTTGATTTAATATGATCTTCTGTTCCGAAGACACGTATGTGAAGTGCAACATATCACCAAATCTCAACTTATTCTCAGTCATAAACTTTCGCCAACCGTCCAACGCATAACGTGGCTTCAAATCATTTAACTCAACCTTAACATCATAAACCTCCACAACTCCAACCATGTTTTGAACTTTCAAAGGATGAAGATCAACAGAAAGACCTGCTCGTCTGGCAACTTCAACAGGAAGACGCTACATGTATTGTGTGGAAAAAAACATAATAGTCAGACAAATAAACATAAATCATTAGTTTGTTATAAAAAACGGTATACCAGCCTATAGTCTCCTTTGCAATAAAAATGAAAGAACTCAGGGTCGAGAAGATGTCCATAATGTTTTTTTGCAGTCTTTATAATCTTATTTCTACAGATAAGCTTTTTCTGAACGTTGGCGGCTCTCTTCCCCTTGATGAAAAAGTAAACATATACATGTGAATTAAAGGAATGTTGAATATATGAACAAAAAAAAACAGTTTATATAAGATATACTGATTAAGTGGCGAGTATAGATACCTTAACTTTGTGAGCAGATAAAGAACATCCAATATGATCACTTGTGTCGACAGGTAAGGCAGCATTTCCCTTAGTCATATTCTTGACCGTCTCCTTTCTCTCAGAAGTAACTTTAACTTTCTTCTTAACATGTTGTCATAGAGTAACTTTAATAACCATAGTAACATAACAATCTTTAACATGGTAAACTTACATCTTGTGTTTTATTCAATCGTGAAGACATGCGTCTCTTCGACGTGCATTCGGCATTCGTTAGTAACTTCTACTAAATAATACATTATTAGATAAATGTAACATCAGTAAACAGCATTACCAATAGTTGTAAAAACATTAAATTCTTATATGTGTTAAATTAAAAATAAATAATTTTAATAATTTAGTAAGTACCTGAGTAACGGTTCTTCCTTCACCTACAGACACAACTTCTTCATCCTCATAGATGTCCTGGTCAACATTAATGAAATAATTAATATAATGCTAAAATAATTAAAACTTTTACTGCTAATGCTAAACACATACGTACCTTGAATGCATTCTCAACATAATCAGCCTTCGATATCTCAAGTACACTATCATTGTCAGATTCAGCTTTCTTCGAAAAGCAAATCTCAGTCTCATCTATATAAACTACTACCTCAAAAATAACATCATCAATTCTTCTAAACACAAGCAAATCATCCTCAAGTATCCCAACATCCTTGCACATTTCAGGCCATCCTCTAGCAAATACAAAGTTTGTATCAACCTTAGACACCTCAACATTCCAATAGGAACCCTTATAACAGATTTGAAATTTGCCACTTGGTGGGTTGTTTACATAAAATTGTTTAATGAAGCAGTTTTCAATTACCTGCATAAAATTAAAAATAATGAATACTATATGTGAAGTATGTAACTTATGAGAATAAGTGTTGACACGTTTAAGATGCAAAAGGATTGAAGTTAAGATCAATAGTCATACCATAAAACCAAATCTTGCATAACGATTAAACGTGAAATAAGATTCACCACACATCCCATCAATAAAACATGAAAGTTCAAACCCAAAATCACCTAACGCTTTGAAAACCAACAAAGTATCCCTCGGCAGATTGAGATCTTTAGCAACATTGTCCCAACCGTCAGTTATTATTGGTGTTGAATTTTCTGTTCTGACCCTCATAACCCATTTTTTACCAGACTCATGATAGATTCGCAACTTATTTTTTTGCCAACAATCTCCCCACTTTTGATTAGCAAAGGCTATAGGTACATCTTGTATATAATTTTTAAGTAGTGTAAGAAATATAAACCACAACAACTATCTCAATAAAAATAAATTATGTATATAAAAACATGTCATACCAGTTTCAAAAATTCTGGGTTATCAAGAAACTTGACAAATGTAGTATACATGACAAAACCTGAATCAATAAAGATGTTAAAACATTGAAATTAAAAAGTTGGCTTCGAAGATGAACATTAACTTTTTGTATTAACAGAGTATCTACTGAAATTAATTATAGAAACAGAGTATGAGTTAAAAATTTTCTGCAAATAAAAACTATTTTAATATGTTATCAACAAATGATTCAAACACCTAACTAAACCCTTCTTGAATGTATAGCAATAAACTTAAAATCGTATTTGTAGCAAGATAGGATTTGAATTTTATTTTATTTTTTTTTTGAATTAAAATCGGTTAAACAATATAAATTATTACAATATGAATTTACATACTGAAGGGGTATGGTCCCAGATCTCGCGTCAACATCGACCGCGAGTGGCCATTACCCTTATCAAAACCCCCGCTAGCCAACAACCTACTTATGTCCATGCGGGAACGCATCGACATAGTGGTCGAATCCAATCTGTCCAGTGATGGAGGAGGACTTACCTGGAATAGTAGAACGGTAGAGTGATGCGGCATAGCATCACATCTGGTGTATGAAACGGGAAGTATTCACAGCGATGCGGACTCGCACCGCGTCGAGTGAACACTTCTATCAATACAGGGAAGCTGGATAACAGCAACAGTCACCACAGGCGACGATGCGGCTAGCACCGCATCTCGCGTATTTCTTGATCACAAGCAAGAGACGCGATAACACCAGATGTTACCGCAGGCAGCGATGCGGCTCGCACCGCATCCTATACGCCCAACAAGTGGGACTGACACACCAGTGCAAGTAGCGCCACTGACAGTCATCTGTCAGGGCTACGTAAATAACAGACTGACGTGGCGTAACCTCCACACCCGACAAGCCTGACACACCTGCAAAGGTGCAGCCCGTCGTCAGTCTGTCCATCATCCTCCTCCTTCACTCCTCGGCTATAAATACCAACCCCAAACCAGGTTTGAGGTATCTCTTCACAACTCTCTCACTACTACTACTATCATACTTTGCTTCCCAAGCAGATTACTGATTCTCACGCCGGAGAGTGGTAACAAGGAGCACCCCCCACCCCATCCTCCTAGTTACGAATCACGGTTTGTTTCCTTGTGCAGGAGATCAACCCACCGGTGATCCAGTCAACGATCCTCGGGAGGAAGGGATTAACCCTTCTTGACGAGACCAGTGAGTTAACCCTGCCCGGTTAACCATTGTTTCATCACATACCAGTTGTTGAAGAAAAAAAAAACAAAACCTCCAGTGATTCAAGTGTAGAAGACGGAGAATAAGAAAGTTGAAACCCTAGAAAATGACTGGGAAGAAGAGATTTTTGAAAGAAGTCAGATGATAGATGTTTCATGTGTAATAATGCTAAAGAAATAATGACAGTTGTGTTTTCGTTTTCCCATATTTTCAACAAATGAAAAATATTTACACATAGACCCCTTATTGAATTTGTTATTTACATTTACAAACTTAATAAAAGATGTCTAACAAAATGTGTTTGGAAACCTCTGTTGGTCGTTGGAAACAGTGTAAGTCAAACAGTTGTTAGATAAACAGAAGTTATGACAACAGATGATAACTTTTAGCAGTTGTTTTATTTTTAGCTAACATATGTCCACGCAGAACCTTTGTTATCATAATGCATGACAGTCAACAGTCAACACTATAGTAAATGAACAATCATTAGGAAAAACTGAAATTATGATAAGAGGCGGTACCATTTAGCAGTGGATGTGTTTTTAGGCAAGCATAAGTTTCAAAAACAGTTGTTTTCAATCAGTGTAACTCAACAGTGGTAAGTCTAACATCTGCTATTAGCCCAACCACTGTTAGGAATGATTGAAATAATTAAAATGAAGATGCGACAACAAAGATTAATACTATTTAAATTTATGTCATTTAGTCAACAGTGGTAAATCAAACAGTCGTTCGCATACACAGTTTTTTCATTATCAGCAGATTCCTTAAAAAACTACTATCGATGATCAAATTCTGAACATTTGTTTTATCTTTGCACTCATCTGTTTACCATCAAACCAACCCCTGATGCTATTAAACCTCTGTTGACTTACCAAGCAGATGTTCAGACAGAATTCAACATCAACATAATCTGTTAACCATCAAACCAACCGTTGATACTATTAAACCTCTGTTGACTTACCAAACAGATGTTCAGATACAATTCAACATCAACATTATCTCTTTGCCATGAAACCAACCCTTCATATTATTTTTTATTAACTGTTGACTTATGATGTGTGCGAAGTGTAATATGTTTTAGGTATATATTTTAAGCCCCTTTTACACTTTTTAGCCAAGTTTTAAATTTATAAAACACGATATTTACTAACACTAAACACACATATGGGCAAGTGCACCCATCATGGACGTAGTATAGTGTTGGTAAGATACCGAGGTCGTCCAAGGACACAAGAGCTTTTAGTACCGGTTTATCCTCAACGTCTAATCAAATCAAAATGTTAGAAAAAGGTTTTTAAACTAAGAAAATAAAACTAACTAAAATTCTGAAAAATAAAATAAAAGTAAAAACAGATAGACAAGATGAATCACTTGGATCCGACTCATGTATAGTGTAACCTTTGATTATTTTCGCACTTTTGCACTTGTTTAAGAGATTATCTAAGTTATTGTAGTAGGCCCCTCTTTTGAAGGTGATGTTACCCTCAACCCAGTAGTTTGAGTCAGCAAGGATACAATCCTAAAGGGGCGGATTATTGAGAGATAATTAATTAAGTTATTAATGCATAATGTGGTAGGCCCCTCTTTTGAAGGCGACATTACCCTCGACTAAGTAGTCTGAGTCAGCAGGGATACAGTCCTAAGTAGCCGGGTTAAAGTTTTAATAGTAGTTTAACTTATGAGGGGATCAAAGAGTTTGGACCCCCGCCATCCAATACCGTTGGGTATTGAAGGAGTTCCTACTAAATTTGACCCAGGTCCTTTGCAGGATCTATACACTGAACAATGGCAAGACTCTTACCAAACCGTTCCCTTAACCCCCGACCAGGTAGCCAACATACCTTCATATAGACCGTGGAGATATGAATGGTGAAAATCTTTTATTTTATATAGACAGTAAAATAATGCCAAGACACCACGGACAAACGATAAGGAAGAATCACCTTCAACATAAGAAACTAGTAATTAAAGTCATTAATACAAAACCAATTAAAAAGTGCAAAAGATTAAAAATAAAAAGTATTACACTAAACACCTGTCTTAACCAAATGATGTAAGAGACTTAGGCAAACATGGCCTTTGATTGTCAAGAACTCTTACGATCAATCTTGGATCCCGAGACGACTCACACACTCTATGATGGACAATGGATGATGGTGGTGGATGATGGTGTTGTGATGGTGGTGGGTGGTGGGTGAAGTGTGAGAGAGGTGGTGTGCCAAGGGATGAGTTGCAAGAGCTCCAAACACTCCTATTTATAGGCTGAACAGAAGCTCGGGCACGGCCCCGTGTCGCCTGTGCACGGCCCCGTGTCGCCTGTGCACGGCCCCGTGTCCATCCGACTCTCTCTCTCTTCATTAATTGCAATTCGCAATTTCAATAAATGCGTCTGCAGGAAGTTGACCACGCCCCCGTGTCCATTGGGCACGGCCCCGTGGTGGGCAATAGAAGCTTCTATTACTTTGTCTTTTCTGCTGACACTTGGGCACGGCCCCGTGCTCACTAAGCATGGGGCGTGTTCAGTCTTCTGTCTTCTTTGTTTTGCTTGGGAAGATGCTGTCGGGAGGTCGGGCATGCCACTTTTGTTCCTTTTCTTGTATTTATGTTAGATTTAGTTCTCTTTTTGCTTCTTTTGTTCATTTGAGCTCATTTAATCCTGAAAATACAAAAGGAAGACAAAAGCACACTTTTTCCAACATTAGTACTAAAAAGGGTTAGTTTTATGCCACAATTGATGTAATTTATATGTTGCATTTTGTGCACATCAAATACCCCCCCCCCCCCCCACACTTGAATCTTTGCTTGTCCTCAAGAAAAACTCTTTATAATGTGGCTTTTTTTCACTCCAATGGAATGGGTAGAAGAGAAGGTTTTTGGGCTTGTCATAGAGTGTCAGGATTTCCAAGATTCTTTATTTAGGTTTTATTTTTATATATTTACAATCCTATTCGTCATGATTTAATAAAAACGTTTCATAAGATAAATTACTTATTAGGGCATAACATACCTTTTTTTAAAATTTCATTTATATACAAGTTCACATACCTCACGGGGGATCACTCAACACTCGGCGGAAGGTGTATTTTTAGTGAATCACTCGAGAGCGGCATGGAACTTACTCCTACCATAAGCTTTGCAAGCAATCAATCCTCCTCCTTTTTTAACTATATACCTTTGTAAATATCAAGAGGACTTTTTGGGTGAAGGGTTAGGCTTGGGCTAAATGTGGGTGGTTGGGTTAGTGGTTAGTAAAAGGGCGAAAAGCGTAACAAAACGTCGGTTTTTGAAAGACTTTCTGTTTTTTTTTTCATATTTTTATTTTATTTTGATGAACCATTCTTTTCAAACAAAGTTATTTTTGATGAACTTGTTTATTTATTTGGTTTCATCAAAATATATATATATATATATATATATATATATATATATATATATATATATATATATATATATATATATATATATATATATATATATATATATATATATATATATTCAAGTCATAAGAAAACCAAACATTGTTACTAAAAGAAAGGGGTAAAATAAAAAGGTTTAGGTGGGTAAAAAGGGTGATTGTTTTGGGTTAAGAAATGAAAAGGTTTAGGCTCAAAGGGGTTAACTAGGGGGATTTTAGGTAGGTGAAAAAAAGTAAAAAATAATGGTGTAGAAAGAAAAAGGGTTAGTCCTAATGCCTCCATCATTTAGTTACTTGGGTTTAAGTTGGTAAGGACCGGAAATGTATTGTCGTGGCAAGTTCTAGAGTCGTACGAACCAAACGGCTATTCACACAAGAAACGAAAAATGAGTATTTAGTGTAAAGATATGTATTTGTATGCTTAATAAAGGCTCAAAACTCACTTTTGTGGGAATGAGTTTTTTTTATGTGATCAAGTATATATAATCAAATTTTATCTAAGCTTGTCATGCCGTTTCATAATTTTCTTATGTTGGTTCTTTTTATCACGACGCTATCGGTTGTAAATTTGTAAAAATATAACCTTGTTAGAACTTGAATTCCCAACTTAAACTTGGACAAGTAAAAAGAAAATGAAAATTTTTGAAAAAATTTGGGGTGATTAGCGGTTCCAATAGAGTTTTGTGTAAGACTTGTTATTAGTACTTGCAAGATTCAAGGTTTTAGCATCCCCCCCCCCACACACTTAAATTACACATTGTCCTCAATGTGTCTCAAAAATAAGTTTTTAGGTTGATTGAATGTGTAAAAGGGTGTTAAAAGAAAAATTTTATGTCACTGGCATCCTGGACACGACCCCGTGGTGACCGGGCACGGCCCCGTGTTCAGGTGCCAGTGACAAAAATTAATAAAGAGAAACAGAAGCCTGGACACGGGGGCGTGTTCAGTGAACACGGCCCGTGTCCAGTTACCTGAACTGGGCGATTTTCTGCAGATTATGCAGCACGAGGCCGTGTTGGGCGGACACGGCCCGTGCTGAACTTGCTGTAATGAAGAAATTTTTGTCGGATGGCCCTGTTTTCGTGCATTGGGTGATGTTCCTCATTTCCCTTGTTATCCTTTACCATCCCGAGTGTGTTTTATTCCTGCAAATTAAAATTAAACTAAAAGATTAAACTAAACTAAGGATAGTTCCGCGGAATGCCTCCGTGGTGCGCCACGTTTATAAGGGTCCTTGGATAGACCCAAAGTGAGGGTATATGTTTTCCGAGCGGGATGTTTTGCATCCCATGTTGCACCGTCGGAGAGCATCATCCAAACTCGAATCAATAACCTTCATGTAATTGACCGGGTCATCGTCCTCTACTCTCTTCCCAACCCCAAACTTCACTTCCTTATCCCCATACTTCAAAGTGAGTGTTCCGTCATTCATGTCTACCACTGCTTGCGCGATGGCTAGAAATGGACTCCCTAGTATGAGGGGGACTTCGGTATCTTCTTCCATATCTAGTATGACAAAGTCGGCCGGGTAGACGAAATTGTCGACTTTGACCAATAGATTTTCAGCGACACCTTGCGGGTATTTGATGGATCTGTCGGCAAGTTGTATACTCATCTTGGTAGGGCCCGTTTTTCCTAGGCCGAGTCGTTTGAACATTGATGCGAGCATGAGGTTAATGCTAGCCCCAAGGTCGGCTAGTGCATTACGAATGGGGGATTCCCCGATCGAGCAAGGAATTGTGAAGCTTCCGGGATCAATCTTCTTTTGTGGGAGTTTGTTGAGTACGAGGGCGGAGCATTCTTCGCCTAGGTTAACTAATTGCAATGATTCAGTTTTCCTTTTATGAGTGAGGAAGTCCCTTATGAATTTTGAGTATTTAGGCATTTGAGTTAGGACTTCGATAAAAGGAATATTAACATGCAATTGTTTTAGTAGACTTTCGAATTTTGTGAATTGCTCATTGGTCTTTTGACGAATTAACCTACCGGGGTATGGAACTGGAGGAGCCTTGGTAGGCTCTTGAAGTAGAGGAGAAACCTTCTCTTGTTGGGGCGGTGTTGTGCTTTCCTCAGTTGGTGGTGGCGGAACTTCTTCGGGACCCACGGTATGGTTTCTTAATGTTATGAGATGGACTTGTGCTTTTGGGTTTGTTTCGGTATTACTTGGTAACGCGCCTTGTGGTCTCTCGGAGAAATTTTGAGCTAATTGATTTATTTGTTTTTCAATGTTTTGTATACTAGCTTGTTGATTTCTAAAATTCGATTCCAATTGTTGAAATCGATCCGAGTTTTTCTTTTCAGTGTGGGAGATGAGGCGAGATACAGTATCTTCAAGCCTTTCTCGTCCACCTTGTTGTTGAGGGAAATTTTGTGACTCATTTCTTGGTTGTTGAAAGTTTGTTCGTTGGTTTAGGCTTTCTTGGTTACTACTATTGTCGGGTTCTCTCCAACCAAGGTTAGGGTGGTTACGCCATCCTTGGTTGTAGGTACCCGTTGGAGGACCCGACGGCCTAGGTCTATTATCAATGTAGTTTACCGACTCTTGTTGATCATATGTTTCTTTCATACAACTCCAATTTTCATGTGGCCCACCACACCCTTCACAAGCCATAACCGAGACCGTTTTTGTCATTTCTAACTTTTTGATTTTTGAAGAAAGGGCCTCGATTTGGGCTTGTAAAGAAGTGCTTTCATCAACCTTATGGGCGCCCGGGGCAATAGATTTATTGCCTCGGGGAGTGTGCCACTGAAAATTGGTTTGAGCAATTTCCTCGATTTGATTGTATATTTCATGTGGGCGGCGATTACCTAAAAGTCCCCCGGAGCGAGAGTCAAGTGTTTGTCTTGTGTGGTAACAACCCATTGTAGAAAGTGGATACTTGTTGCCATACCGCAAGACCGTGATGAGGACACTTTCACAATAGCTCCTTGAACCTTTCCCAAGTTTCATATAAGGATTCCCCATCCTCTTGTGAATATGTATTAATTTCAGTCATTAATTTAGCCGTTTTAGCGGGAGGGAAATACTTATATAGAAATTTTTGGGCTAGTTCATCCCAGGTGTTTACCGAACCAACTGGGAGGGCGTTGAGCCAAGCTTTTGCTCGGTCTTTTAGTGAAAATGGAAACATTCGAAGGCGGATGGCGTCATTTGATGCTCCATTGATCCGAAAGGTATCACATATTTCTAAGAAATTAGTAATATGTAGATGGGGATCCTCGTCCGCAAGCCCATGGAAGGTTGCGGAGTTTTGAAGCATTTGTATCAAATGTGGCCGAAGTTCGAAGTTGTTAGCTTCAACATTCGGTGCGTTGATAGCGGCACCGAGATTACCCACGGTGGGTCGTAGGTAATCCATGAGGGTACGTTGGTCCGCTATTGGAAGTGGGTCCCCCGAAACCTTCTCTTGGTTTTTAGCTTTAAGTCTTTTTCTGAGAAAGTGTTCGGGTTCTTCTAGGGGTTCTTTTATGTCTCTACTAGAACTGGAGCTCATACACTACGTAGAAGGTTCAGATGTGGTGTCCGGTTCCAAGTCCTGCAATAAAAACAGAAAAGAATGTTGGTCAGGAAGTTCACCACGGCCCCATGCTTAGTGAACACGGCCCGTGGTCGGAGATACAACGATTGCTTTCCGGATCCCTGTTACTGGAAAGTTGGACACGGCCCCGTGTTGCACCGACACGGCCCCGTGCTCAGCCTTCTGTAACTCGGAAAATAAAAACTGCCAGTGACACTGCTAGGCACGGCCCGTGTCCGACCAGGCACGGCCCGTGCTGAGCTCTGCAGAAGCTAAAAATTTAAGAAAATCCTAAAAAAAATAAAAAGAAAATAAAAAAATGATTAGGCCGTTGATTCCTAACTTTCTTAACATTCTTGTGTCCCCGACAACGGCGCCAAAAACTTGATGTGCGTTAGGTGTAATATGTTTTAGGTATATATTTTAAGCCCTTTTTACACTTTTTAGCCAAGTTTTAAATTTATAAAACACGATATTTACTAACACTAAACACACATATGGGCAAGTGCACCCATCATGGACGTAGTATAGTGTTGGTAAGATACCGAGGTCGTCCAAGGACACAAGAGCTTTTAGTACCGGTTTATCCTCAACGTCTAATCAAATCAAAATGTTAGAAAAAGGTTTTTAAACTAAGAAAGTAAAACTAACTAAAATGCTGAAAAATAAAATAAAAGTAAAAACAGATAGACATGATGAATCACTTGGATCCGACTCATGTGTAGTGTAACCTTTGATTATTTTCGCACTTTTGCACTTGTTTAAGAGATTATCTTAGTTATGGTAGTAGGCCCCTCTTTTGAAGGTGATGTTACCCTTAACCCAGTAGTTTGATCAGCAAGGATACAATCCTAAAGGGTCGGATTATTGAAAGATAATTAATTAAGTTATTAATGCATAATGTGGTAGGCCCCTCTTTTGAAGGCGACGTTACCCTCGACTAAGTAGTTTGAGTCAGCAGGAATACTAATGTATTGCGAAAGACATCATCTATTCGTGTATAGTTTGTATAGTTTTCGTTATGTTTAGTTTTGTTTTTCATTAGAATATGCATACTATTGATCAAATCATGTTTCGCAGGTCTTGATGTTCAAATATGCGAGAAACCGAGTAAAACGAGTAAAAATATTGAAGTGTCAAGTCTTGGAGCATGTTGGAAAGGTCGAGGAGTTGAAATAGAGTTAAAGAGCTGAAAAATCACTCTCTGGCATCCCGTGAGGAGTTTCTGGCACTCGGCGAGAGTCTGAAGGTAGTACATGAGCTGAAAAACAAGGTGGCACCCCACCACCCAGTCCTTGATCTTGTGGCGCCCAGCCAGAAGCCTGTGGCTGGCAATTATTACGAATTCAATAAGGGTTTGTTATGGAAAGTGATATATAATCATCCTAAACTTGGAAAAAAACCCAAAATCGATTTTGGGACATCTTGGGCGACTCTTGGAGCATCCTTGGAGCGTTTTTGGAGATTTTGAAGCCTAGGAATCATCGGTATGAGTTCGGGGAAGAAGACTTGAAGATCTAATCGGGTTTTCTTGTTCTTTATTCTTGACTTTTCTACGAAACTTGTTATGATGAATTCATGTTTTGACATCTTTGAATTGTTTTCACGTTTTATGATGCTTGGCTAAACTTATAAACCGCCTAGACTTGATGAATGGATTAAAATAAAGTTTTTACCGTTTATGTTATTTGCATGATTATTATGGATTAATTGTGTTTTGTAAGCGGTTTGATTTAATGGTTTGATGTGTATGCGTACTTTGAATTGGTTTATTGTTATTATTTGCTTCATATGATTCTTAGTGACGGTCTATATCACAACATAGAGTCATATTAGGGTTTAGGATTTCGGTGAGTGTCTATATCACATAAGAAAACCTTAGCTCTTTAGGGAGAATCGGCCGATAACCCCTAGAAGTAACTAGTAATAATTTGCTAAGTCTTAGTGTTCTACTAGTCCTAATACCTGGAAAGTGAGGGGCTATTGGTAGGTCTTACCCGGCGAATTGCTTTAGATAGTCCTTGGAAAAGGTCATGTCTTGGTTTACCTGTCGGTTTTATTAGTCTATCAAGTCAAATTGATTACTTCAAACTACCCTAGATCTATGATTGGAAAAGAGTAGGTCAATATTAGGGTACTTACACAATAATTAGACAACTGGAAAGGCGTCTAATAACCGGTAGGATTAACGGCCTAGGTAGCTCCACAGGTTTCTCCTTGAGAAGGGTCGAGGGGCCTCGATGGTTCTTAATAGGTTTAGTATTTTAAGATCCCGGTTCCATAACTCGCGCACTTAACTTAATCGGTAATCTCTTAAAAACGATCCAGGATTCTTGTCTAGGTGGTCTCGTTCTCATATAAGGAAAGTCCTCAGTCTTTATTCGTCTTTAGTCTCGTTCTAGTTTAATTTAGTAGTTTAATATAGATTTCCTTAGTTTCCGTAACCCCCCCCCCCCAAACAAATAAACATGTTAAGTCGTGTCTGTCAGTGTCTATTAGAGTCTAATTTACGTGATACATAGAGTCTCGTGGTTCGATATCCGGACTTCCTAGGTTATACTACATTGATCGGTACACTTGCCGATTGTGTGGTTTAGGTCGAGTCTAGAATTTAAAGCTTTGTCGTGTCTAGCTTAGAGAGTCTAATTTAGTTAGTTTTTATAGTCTGTTTAGCACACATCAAGTTTTTGGCGTCGTTGCCGAGGACTCTTGGCAATCACGTTCATTAGCTTTGATAGACTTTATTGACATATACGTGCTACGTGTTTAGTTTGTTTGAGTCTTTTATTTGTGTTTTTATTCTCGTTTGAGTCATAGTGACTAGTGTTGCTTTTCTTACATTCAGGTTTTTACTGATAGTGGATGCCACATTTGTGTTCGCACGGACCGCCACCGAAGCCACCAGTCACCGAGTCATCATCATCGTCTCGTTTGGGCCAAGGCCCACAGGTTAGTATTTCATTCACGTCTCAGTTTCCCAATTTCGATTCCACTCCATTACCCACCCCACCTCATTCACCAAAAACATCACCTAAGGTTTCCCCACCCGATAGCCCCACTTTTAGCGCTTTTACCATCCCAGAAAACCTAGAAGAGATGGCCAACCCTAGGCAAACCGTTCACTAACAAGCCAACCAGAATTTCACCGGCCTCGCTTCACCCATCACCGTTCCACCCATAGTTAGCGAGAACTCATGGCAGATTCCATCTTATGCCATGCAGGCCATTACTAATAGCATCCAATTCCATGGCCGCGAGGACGAGGACGCACCGGCCCACATAAACCGGTTCTCCCGTATCCTAGCCATCTTTAGCCTTCACGGTGCACCCAATGATGCCACCTACCTACAGCTTTTCCCATTCTCATTAGCCGGCCGTGCGGCTACTTGGTTAGACTCTCAACCAACCGGAACCTTTACCACTTGGGCGGGGCTTCGCCAAGCCTTTTTGAACAAATATTTCCCGCCGGCTAAAGCCTCACGTCTTAGAGACCAAATCCACTCCTTCCGCATGGAGCCCGACGAGCCTTACTACCTTGCTTGGGAGCGTTTCCAAAACCTTTGTGCTCGTTGCTCCCAGCATGGTCTTTCTGACTGGGCTTTATGTGAGAAATTTTATAACGGTCTCACCCAAGAGACTCGTGATAGGTTCGACACTAATGCGGGGGGCATATGATGGGTATTCTTACAGTTGCTGAGTGTCTAGAGCGTTTTGAGGCATTTGCTCAGTCTCAATCCCAATCACGATCCGATCAGCGGTATCAAAGTGGTAATTCGAATACCACTACTAGTGCGCCCGCCCGAGGGGTGAACCATGTCACCATGGATCCTAGTTTAGCCGCTGTATTGGAAAACATGTCTAGGGAACTTAAGGAAATTAACGCTAAGGTAGACAAATGTGAGTATTGTCGAGGGGGTCACGACACGAGTGCATGTCCACTGCTAGTAGGTGAGGAGCAAGTCGATTTTGTAGGAGGGGGTCAAGGTAGAGGTCAACCTAGTGGGTTTGGTAATAATAACTTTGGTTCGGGTTGGCGTAATAATAATAATAATTTTGCTTCTAACAACAATTTTCGCTCAAACGGACCTCCTGGTTTTCAAATAGCTCAAAATCCAAATAGGGGTTTAGGTTCACTCTTTGGTGGGGGTTCAAATGGGCAGGTTAATGATTGGGGGTCAAGTAGTCGGGTTCAAACAGGTCAAGGGTCAAGCTATGATCTTGGGGGTAGTCTAGAAAGGATGGAGTCCATGATGAGTCAATTAATTGTTAGAGATCAAACCACCCAAAAGAAACTTAGCGAACATGACCTTATGCTTAAGAATCACCAAGCTGCTTTCCAAGACCTTCAAAGGGTTGTAGGTGATATGTCTAGGAAGTTAGAGGAGAGATTACCTGGTCAGTTTGCGGGTAACACCCAACCTAACCCGAATGCTCATGTAAAGGCCATTACCACTCGTAGTGGCAAAACCCTAGGGGACCCGAGAGTAGAGGAGAGAGTAGTTGATGAGGATGGGGATATTGTAGACGAAGAGATAGAGATGGAGGCTCCCGGCAAAGTGCAATCGAGGCTGCGCCCAGCAAGTACCGCACAGCCCGGTGAGTCTCAAGGTGAGAAGAGAGTAGAGAAACCTCCTGTGGATGTTAGGCCTTCGCCTTTAGTGAACCATGCGTATGTCCCGTTCCCTTCCCGTCTGAAGAATAAAAAATACTCGAGGGAATACGGGCAATTCTTAGACATCTTCAAGCAATTGAAGATTAATCTTCCGTTTATAGAGGCACTTCAATCGATGCCTAAATACGCAAAATTCTTGAAAGATCTTCTTAGGAACAAGGAGAAGTTAGGAGAGTTGTCGAACGTTCCGTTGAATGGAGGATGTTCGGCCGTTGTCTCAAATCAGCTTCCTGAAAAGCTTACCGATCCCGGTGTTTTCACAATTCCTTGTCTATTCGGTAGTAACACTAATACTAGAGCTTTAGCCGACCTAGGTGCTAGCATCAATTTGATGCCCTTTTCTCTCTACGAAAAGCTAGACTTAGGCGAGCTTTCACCCACCCGAATGACATTATCCTTAGCTGATAGATCCGTGAAACACCCTAGGGGCATAGTCGAGAATTTGCTTGTTAAGGTTGACAAGTTCGTCTTTCCGACCGATTTCGTCATTCTTGACATGGAAGCCGATGAAAACGTACCGTTAATTTTAGGACGCCCGTTCTTGAACACCGCTAAAGCTCTCATAGATGTCTTTTTAGGCACCATCACACTTAGAGCGGGCGAAGAATCGGTAATTTTTAAGGTTATGAATTCGAGAGGGCCTAGTGATAGAGTGGAGGCGGTATCGTCAGTAGGGGAGTGTGAGAAGGACGAGAGAGATGAGGAGAAGGTGATAAGTGATCCGAGTCTAGAGAAGGTGAGAGGACTTATGTGTGGGGATCCACCGGATAGGAGAGTAGAGGAATTAGAGGAGAGAATCGTGCGTTTAGAATCTAAGATGGAGACACTGAGCAAGGCTCAGTGTGGGGATGGAGTTCGATATGAAGAGTATAGGTTCAAACCCCCAAGTGAGGAGTTGAGAGGTTGTGAGAGAGATAAGAGTGTTTGGGTTGAGTTGAGCAATGATAGGTATAATGGTGCTACAGCCCGTGAGTGTGTGTTTGGAGGTGAGCTGCATCTCTATGATCCTCCATAAGTATGTGAAAAGTTGAAAACCCAAGTGTATATTTTGTATCGTTTGTATCTTCGTTTATTTTTCGTAATTTTTAGTAGCTAACAGTTGTTTTTCGTAGTTTTTCGGGTCCTTGTTTGTGTTTTGAGTCATTTGCAGGAGTACATTATCGAGGATTTGCAGGAAATTGCGAGGAAAATAAGGATCCAGGTAAGTGTTTATACTTAGAAAATTTCGGTTGGTTTTGAGAGATTTGGGAAAAACATAAAAAATTTTCTAAGGTAAGGAACACCAAAGTTTAGAAAACATTTTGGTGAAAATGGCCACTGGCGGGCCACCACCTATTCATCGTTTTTCTAGCCACCCGCCAGCACGTAACTAAGTTTTTTCGGAAATTTATAGCGTGGTGCGGGCCGCCACCAACCTTAGACATTTCTGGCGGGCCGCCAGAAGCCGCATCAAAGAGTATATCTGCAGCCTTGAACATTTAAACCCCCAAAATCAGTTCTGAGCCCTATCTTCTCCTCTACACCGCACTAAATCCTATCCTCCCTACCACTCATCACCGTTAACCTCCTATCCTCTCCACCACTCATCGCCGATCACCTCTTATTCACCTATCTTTACACCGCCGATACCCACTGTAACGCCCTGCTTTTTCATACTTTCCATAATTAGAAAGCTCGCCTTGTAATGCTATTTTTGGAAATCTCGTATTATTGTAGTCGTCTTTTCGTTGTAAAATCCGAGACTTGGATCATAAATAAAATTCGTATTTCTTTAAATTCACCATCTACATATTCATACATGTTCATACGTTGGAATTCATTGTACATCGAATCCTTATTTGTAATCCATACTTATACGATACTTATTCACGATGCATGTCCATGCTTGTCCTCAAATTGTTGATACCTAAAAACCCCTAATAATATGCTTATTTATACAACGGTTAATCATCTAATATGTGACATATACTTTTCACTTACAAACATGTTACATACTTGTACATTACACTTTTTACCTAGTTAAATCATGTTTTATTTCATATTAGGCCAAAGCATGCTCCTCAAATTCAAAAGACTTTTCGACCACTTTGGTTAGTCAAAGTTCCGTTTTGGAACCATCCAAATTTTGATCAACATGTGTTTCTATTATTTATTTTATACGATGCAATCCTTCAAACTCGAGTTTACTTTCGATATTCTCTTTTCACACACACAACATATTGAATCTTTTCCATACATTTATATATATGCATGATTTTCATATAATTTAAATTCATATTCCTTGTAACGACTAGTGGAGACATATCATTGAGATTGGAGTGATTTCCTTACCTTGACGATTAACTCCACTCCCCTTTACTTAAAACGACCTCACCAACGAGTTAGGGGTGATTCCCTTACCTAGGTGATCGTTACCAAAACGTCTCTTCAAAAATATCTTATTATGCAAACTCGATCATATTTTATACCCAAATTGTTTATCATTATTCAAAATACCCACTCATACCGATTTCAAAATGCATTGTTTTATCAAACATACTTCTTATTCTACAATCTATTTTCACTCAACTCATATACGCGAAATTCATAATCATGTCTTAAAACGTTTTATTGCTCGAACTTCAAAACCTTACGAAATGCTACCTATCAATTTAATCGGCTCAATGAAACTCTTGCCCATGAACTTCATATTCGACTTAATCACTAAAACATGCCCACCTTCTACATTTAATCAAAATCCAACCAACCTTTCTCAAATACTTATAAGATCTTATAGAAGTTATATGATTGTTTTACCAAATACCCTTTTAAACATCAACAAATCATTTGTTAATTTTTTTAATCACTAAGTCCTTTTGCTAAATTTCTCTTCTAAGGATCCTAGTTTTCACAAGAACCTCCTAAATTCATAATTTCTTCTTTGATGAAACGAACTTACTTTTTTACGAAAACCTTTTTCCTACACCAATTTACAAAACACGTGCGCAAGAAGACTTCATAGGGACCGACCATTTTTTTTCGGATTACGTAAACCCTTTTAAACAAAATTAGCATTTCTATTTGTTACAAAATACGTTATGCATAACCAACGAGTACTTTATGTTCCTTTACATATACAAACTATATTCTACCTTTCAAACCAGGCTCAATCTAATTTTGATTCGATAAACTCAACGTTTTGTTGGAACAACTATACATGCACATCGTCATACACGTTTTAGTCGATATCTCGCGATAACACCATTTATATCGTTCGTATCTACATACTTAGCCTTTCTAATCCGCAATGCCTCAACGTACACTATATACGCAATATTTATTTTTTTATAACTACACCTATGTTCATACGTTTTATTCTTGTACTTATACGCATACTACTTATACGTTTTACGCTTCTGCTTATACACATACTACTTACATGTTTTATGTTTATGCTCATACATACATGCGTATTCATACTTAAACTTATGCTCATACTTTCATCCTTACTCATGGTTCATACATTCGTACCTATACGCGAGCGTAACCTGAGGGATTCGCTTGCGTGGGTCCCACACATACTTAAACATGGACTTGCTACGTACACATTCTAAACTTTTTATGTATACCCCGATTCATACACAACTAGTATAAGCTATGCGGACCATGCGACGATCAAAATAATCACGGGTGCACACGGGATTATAGTGATAGGCGTATGAGAACCATAGAGTGTGCTACTGCGTATGGTAATACACGAAACGTAACATGACACCGAAGACGAAACGGACGTAACGTGGTCAAAACATGGTGGATACGCCGCTGGTACTTCCTATATATAAGTGTTTTCACCATGTTACTAAAATTCAGTGTTTTACAGACCTCTTGGACCTAATACAAGCTTTAAGCAACTCACAAACACATTATGTCCTATTATCCATGACGAGACTTCATCCTTAACATGCTACTTTCATCTATCTAATGCCCATATCATTCGTATACTTGCGTTCATTTAGTGTCAGTTGTTCGCCCCATGCTCCTATTTCCTTCCTTTCATACGAACCTCGTTCACAATCAAGCTCGTTTAAGCATTCAAATCCTAACTTATCTTATTACCCTTAGAACTTTCTAATTTTTAGCCATTTCAAATCGTTTTACCTATACCTGTTTACCCCTGCTTATGCCTCAAACCCATTTCGGCTCGACAAATCATTTTACAAACTTATCTTTATCTTCCCAAAATCTCGTACTTTTCAAAACGTTTCAAAATCTCAAGTCTCGAACTGTTACCAAAACTCTTTAAACCTACCTCTTAAATAAATTTCGGGACGAAATATCCTAAAGGAGGGGAGACTGTAACGCCCTGCTTTTTCATACTTTCCATAATTAGAAAGCTCGCCTTGTAATGCTATTTTTGGAAATCTCGTATTATTGTAGTCGTCTTTTCGTTGTAAAATCCGAGACTTGGATCATAAATAAAATTCGTATTTCTTTAAATTCACCATCTACATATTCATACATGTTCATACGTTGGAATTCATTGTACATCGAATCCTTATTTGTAATCCATACTTATACGATACTTATTCACGATGCATGTCCATGCTTGTCCTCAAATTGTTGATACCTAAAAACCCCTAATAATATGCTTATTTATACAACGGTTAATCATCTAATATGTGACATATACTTGTCACTTACAAACATGTTACATACTTGTACATTACACTTTTTACCTAGTTAAATCATGTTTTATTTCATATTTCACCTTGTTACAAGTTAGGGGAAACATTGTTGCATATTATTACACAACTTAATTAACAAAATTACTCATTATAATGTTTTAAAAAAATAAAAAAATAAAGAAATATGGCAGCCCCAATTCAGCAAAATTCAGCCCCATATAGTTGGGTTTTGTGGGCTAGTTTCAAGGTGTAACCCCTTCTAAACACTTCCAAAGCCCAACCCATTGAAACCCTAATCCTTCCCCCTATAAATACCACTTATAACCAGCCTCCCTACCACTTCTGCAACACTAAAAACTCTCAAAACATCCTCCAAACCGTAGCTGAACGCAAAGGTTCGAGCAGATTGACACCCCTTCACGAAAATGAGCATAACTCACTCAATTCTTATCCGATTCACTCGATTATTTTTCCTACTACTTTGTATTGACCTTATCTACGTTTCCATGGGTTTTTCACAGTAAATAAGTCCCTGGAACTCCAGAAAAAAGGCTCCAAAGTCCACTGATTGTTTTTGTTTTCATGAAATCCTTGTTATTTCTTACCAAACTTGAGTCTATCTCATCTCAAACCTATGTCCTAATGCTTACAACACTTTAGTGGTTGGTTAGGCTTAAAAACAAGGTTGAGACACTTAAAAATCAGAGGATTAAACCTCATAAACTTGGTGTTTTGTTTAGGGTTTTTAACCCACAAGTCATGTCAAACTTAGTCTTTGATACATGAGTGATTATGGAACAACTTCGGTTGTCCAAACATACAATCCTCACATGATTTGATGATTTCTATTAGTTAGTTTACTTTACATACTTGTAATGACCTTAGTTCATGACCCTCCTTGGTTGTTTTTACATCAAGTGTAGTGGTGAACATCAAAGGGGTACCTAAATGGAAGCCTTGTCTTCCTACCCCATCCATGACACCCATGACCCAACTTGAGGTACCTAATTGAAGATGTAATCTTCTACCTCTTACTTGAATACTTGAACATTTGGACTTAATAATATGTGTATAATATACGACCTAAATACTATCTATGTACACTCGAATCTTTGATGTTGAAATCATATTCATTTGTCAAAGTAGTAGGTTATCATCTAAGGACCTAAACCTTGTTATGATTCTTATGGGTGTAAAACTCATAAAATCATTATAACCCTTGTGGTTACCAAGTGTCATACAAGTGTTATGTGGGAAGATGAATATTTTGGTATAATATTTTCATGTCACTTTCATTCTGAATCTCGACTCTAAACATGCTTGAACTTAAACCCTTACGCATTCAACCTTCCAACCTCGTCAACTTTGTCACATTGGATAATCGGAAAGCATATGCAAACTTTGTGAGTATACTCGCAACCCCTTTTTATGTTTACCACTTTTTGGGGTGTAACATGTTTTACTATTAAAACTACACTTAAACTTATTCTTTATGCAATGCACAAAACAATCCTTATACATGAATACTATGATATGATACTTGATGCTTACGTGGACCATACTTATGTGATATGTTTTAGTCATTAGCTCTCACGAGCCTCCCTTCGACATGTATAGCGCTATAGGAGTAACGCACCGCCCCCTTAAACTTGGGTCATGTTGAATTAATTAAACTTTCTTGCGTAAACAGAGGTTGGCTAGAAATATTGCATGCCACGCTAGGTTGATCTCGTATAGACTAAGTTGCCATGTGGATTCGTTTTAAACTTATACTTATACTTATGCTTAAACTTGTATACTCGCCTTTGCTTTTGCATTGAATTGTATTTTAAACATGTTACAGGTTGATGATGATGATGCTATGAAAAGAAGTAGCGTTGATGCCTAGATACACATTTAGACGTTTAGGTTTAATATGTTGTATCAATTTTGCTTGTGTTGTTATGTACTTCTTTTGAACTTGTTGTATTTGAATTTCTTGTAATGTTGACAATTTACTTTATGAAATGAAATCGGATTATTAAAATATTGTCACAAATAGCGTTATGATGTCTCTAGCAATCTTCACACTTCGTCTCATCCCGATGTTTCCGCCATTGGTTGGGGTGTGACACCCACTTATTCCACCATAACCACCCTGCTTCCACCACTTATCATCGATCACCTCCTATTCACCTATCTTTACACCACCGATACCCACTTATTCCACCATAACCACCCTGCTTCCACCACTCATCACCGATCACCTCCTATTCACCTATCTTTACACCGTCGATTACCCTCTACACCCACCATATTATCACCAAAAACCTCCATAACCACACTTGCCGTTTTATCTCACCGTTATCATCATCTACTACCCGATTTCCACAGTCAAATCCATCAGATTTCACCATAAAAATCGGAATTCGTTTTGGGGCGTCAAGGTTCAACCGAATTTTCTTCTCATTTTTCTTATTTCAAGCGAATCTCAGGTATGTTTCTTGCACCTTCACTGTACATTGAGTCCGATTCTAATAGTTTTAGTGGTCGAGTCTTGTGGTATAGTGTTGGGTCAGGTTTTTGTGTTAGTTAGGTCAAGTGTTGGTCCAGTTTTGTCAACTTATGTCAAGTAAGGATGAGTTTTTGGGTGCGGGAGGCTCGGTTTAGTTGTTGTTTGCTACAGGTTGCGGGAAGATGGATTAGCGATTAAATGTCATATCTTTGAGACTTTTTTGGGGGTTTTGTCCTGTTAGGTGATTTTCGACAGGAATGGTATAGGAGTCGGTTGGTTTTGGGTTAAGCTGAAGTGGATAATTTTACATAGCAGTTGAATTGTTAACATGGTTTCAATATGTGGGTTGTATTCACAATCTGAAACTCAAGTTATTGACGCCTAACGTCCTTTATTGTGAGTTCGGATACCATGTGTGAGTTTGTCTAGGCTGTTTACAGGTTCTAGAGGAGTTGTTCGGGTTTGTTTATTGGATTTAACGGTTAATTTGTTTTAGGCATGGTTGGAAATAAGTGTGGGGATACGGGTTGTAGTTTTTGATATAAAAATTGGATTTTTACTACTTACACGGTCCGTGTCCATTGCTTCCGCACTTATGTTTTTGTGTTGATGAATTTCGGCACTTAGGATTACTCGAGGGCGAGTAAAGTGCCGGGAGGAGGTAGAGGTTCTAATCTTGTATTTTTGGCATCTACTTAGGTCGAGGTCTAGTCTAGTCGTTGTTTAGTTTAGTGTCCGTTAGGTCGTGCGTGTCATTTTTGAGTCGTATTAGTGTCGTCTAAGTGTCATTATGCTTTGTTTTGCGTACTTTATTATTGATACCACTCGCCCGTACTCAATCTCCATTTGGACGAGGTTCGGTCATGCTTAAAAAGAGATTTGCAAAAGTCGCTTTAATGTCACTTTGTTTATAAACTACGGCCGCGAACGAAATGCAATACGGCCGTTGTTTTTGTATATATTTGTTTATGTAAAAAATAAAAAAAATCAAAAATACAAAAAATAGTTTGTGACTAATATTCTGTTTGCTTCGTATTGCCATTATTGAATTCTTTTGCAGAATGTCACGTGCAGGAACCTCAAGTCGGGCCAACAGGAAACGAGGCTGAGACACTCGCTCAGGAAAGGGCCCAGTGGGACACAGGCGGGTGATGAGGTGTTGGATGATGCGGAGTAGAGCGAGGATGCAGCGAGGATGACAGCTTATATCTTTTGTTTATTTTTATCTTTATGTTGTTTTTAATCCTTGTCTATTGGTTTGTACTTAAATACATTAAACAAGTTGGTTGGGATTTTGGGGTTGGTTGATACAATTGTGGATGGTTGTTGAACGTGATATTATATATTATCTTTTGCTAGTGTTTGGTGTTTGCGTGATTAGGTTGGTATTTGTAGCCGCTTTCGTTCGCGTGTCCGCGGTTAGGAGTTGTTTGCTGAGCGCGTATCGAATTGGAGGGCTTATGTGGAAACGACTGGCACTTTGACAGTCTCACATACTCAGCTAAGTCGTTTTCCTTTTTGTTGTTGTTGTATATTTTTATTTATTTCGTTTGTAGTTTTTATTTTTAGGCAGTTGTTGAGTCGTGTTTTCGTTCTTGCATTAGGGACAATGCAATCTCTAAGTGTGGGGATGGGATACTTGTAAATATTTGAGTCATAAATATGAAAAAAAACACAAAAAAATTAAAAAATTGAAAAATCCAAAAAAATTGAAAAAATAAAAAAAAATGTCTTTCGAATAAAAGAAGTTTGCAATTAAAACGAAAAATGATAGAAAAGATGAGTTTTTGCTCGGGTAAAAATAATAATAATAAGAGAATAAAATAAATCGAGCTTGCGTCTAGTTAGGGATGTGTGGATAGGCCTGGTTTTGGTTTTAAGTGCCTTTGAGTTAATATACCTTAATTGTCGGTCTGCTAGTGGGTTTTCGCCTGGGAAATATGGAAAATTAAAACCACCAATAATAGTATAAGGGGCACCGTTATAAGTTAAAACCGTTAGAGTTTGTGATCATGAGAAAAAAAAAGAAAAAAAAATAATAATAATAATAAAAAGTGAGCTAGAAACTAAATGAAAGTAAGGCATCTCTATGTAGTCTGGGCTGGGGATAGCGACTCTACAGCCGGATTACCGCTAGGGTGTGTGAAATCGACCGTGCAAATAAAGTAAAAAGTACCGAAACCTAAGTAATCTGTGGTTGGGGATAGCGACTCTACAGCCGGATTGCCTCTTGGTTAGGGAAAGCATCGTCTAGACTCACGGATGAGAAAAAAAAAAGAAAAAAATGAAAAAAATATGATTGTAAACTCTCTTGGTTTTGATATAAGACGGTTGGGAATTGGTCCAGTGATCGTTCCTTTAGTCCTACAAGCTTGAGGTGGGAGTAGGTGGACCGTAAATTCTGGTGTGAGGCCCTAGGTAGATTGACCGCACTTAAATTAAATTCACATGATAAGGGCTTAGGATTGGATTCGGGTTTAAGGGGACAAGTATATTTGCAATCGCAGCTAACGCAAGCCTTGGTTTTAATTAAATATACCTATGCTTTTGACCTGAGTGACTATTTGTCTATGATTCCGTTGCATAATTCTTTTTCGAGGACGAAAAAAGAGTAAGTGTGGGGATGTTTGATGTATTGCGAAATACATCATTTATGCGTGTATAGTTTGTATAGTTTTCGTTATGTTTAGTTTTGTTTTTCGTTAGAATATGCATACTATTGATCAAATCATGTTTCGCAGGTCTTGATGTTCAAATATGCGAGAAACCGAGTAAAACGAGTAAAAATATTGAAGTGTCAAGTCTTGGAGCATGTTGGGAAGGTCGAGGAGTTGAAATAGAGTTAAAGAGCTAAAAAATCACTCTCTGGCATCCCGTGAGGAGTTTCTGGCACCCGGCGAGAGTCTGAAGGTAGTACATGAGCTGAAAAACAAGGTGGCACCCCACCACCCAGTCCCTGATCTTGTGGCGCCCAGCCAGAAGCCTGTGGCTGGCAATTATTACGAATTTAATAAGGGTTTGTTATGGAAAGTGATATATAATCATCCTAAACTTGGAAAAAAACCCAAAATCGATTTTGGGACATCTTGGGCGACTCTTGGAGCATCCTTGGAGCGTTTTTGGAGATTTTGAAGCCTAGGAATCATCGGTACGAGTTCGGGGAAGAAGACTTGAAGATCTAATCGGGTTTTCTTGTTCTTTATTATTGACTTTTCTACGAAACTTGTTATGATGAATTCATGTTTTGACATCTTTGAATTGTTTTCACGTTTTATGATGCTTGGCTAAACTTATAAACCGCCTAGACTTGATGAATGGATTAAAATAAAGTTTTTACCGTTTATGTTATTTGCATGATTATTATGGATTAATTGTGTTTTGTAAGCGGTTTGATTTAATGGTTTGATGTGTATGCGTACTTTGAATTGGTTTATTGTTATTATTTGCTTCATATGATTCTTAGTGACGGTCTATATCACAACATAGAGTCATATTAGGGTTTAGGATTTCGGTGAGTGTCTATATCACATAAGAAAACCTTAGCTCTTTAGGGAGAATCGGCCGATAACCCCTAGAAGTAACTAGTAATAATTTGCTAAGTCTTAGTGTTCTACTAGTCCTAATACCTGGAAAGTGAGGGGCTATTGGTAGGTCTTACCCGGCGAATTGCTTTAGATAGTCCTTGGAAAAGGTCATGTCTTGGTTTACCTGTCGGTTTTATTAGTCTATCAAGTCAAATTGATTACTTCAAACTACCCTAGATCTATGATTGGAAAAGAGTAGGTCAATATTAGGGTACTTACACAATAATTAGACAACTGGAAAGGCGTCTAATAACCGGTAGGATTAACGGCCTAGGTAGCTCCACAGGTTTCTCCTTGAGAAGGGTCGAGGGGCCTCGATGGTTCTTAATAGGTTTAGTATTTTAAGATCCCGGTTCCATAACTCGCGCACTTAACTTAATCGGTAATCTCTTAAAAACGATCCAGGATTCTTGTCTAGGTGGTCTCGTTCTCATATAAGGAAAGTCCTCAGTCTTTATTCGTCTTTAGTCTCGTTCTAGTTTAATTTAGTAGTTTAATATAGATTTCCTGAGTTTCCGTAACCCCCCCCCCCAAACAAATAAACAAGTTAAGTCGTGTCTGTCAGTGTCTATTAGAGTCTAATTTACGTGATACATAGAGTCTTGTGGTTCGATATCCGGACTTCCTAGGTTATACTACATTGATCGGTACACTTGCCGATTGTGTGGTTTAGGTCGAGTCTAGAATTTAAAGCTTTGTCGTATCTAGCTTAGAGAGTCTAATTTAGTTAGTTTTTATTGTCTGTTTAGCACACATCAGATACAGTCCTAAGTAGCCGGGTTAAAGTTTTAATAGTAGTTTAACTTATGAGGGGATCAAAGAGTTTGGACCCCCGCCATCCAATACCGTTGGGTATTGAAGGAGGTCCTACTAAATTTGACCCAGGTCCTTTGCAGGATCTATACACTGAACAATGGCAAGACTCTTACCAAACCATTCCCTTAACCCCCGACCAGGTAGCCAACATACCTCAATATAGACCGTGGAGATATGAATGGTGAAAATCTTTTATTTTATATAGACAGTAAAATAATGCCAAGACACCACGAACAAACGATAAGGAAGAATCACCTTCAACATAAGAAACTAGTAATTAAAGTCATTAATACAAAACCAATTAAAAAGTGCAAAAGATTAAAAATAAAAAGTATTACACTAAACACTTGTCTTCACCAAGTGATGTAAGAGACTTAGGGAAACATGGCATTTGATTGTCAAGAACTCTTACGATCAATCTTGGATCCCGAGACGACTCACACACTCTATGATGGACAATGGATGATGGTGGTGGATGATGGTGTTGTGATGGTGGTGGGTGGTGGGTGAAGTGTGAGAGAGGTGGTGTGCCAAGGGATGAGTTGCAAGAGCTCCAAACACTCCTATTTATAGGCTGAACAGAAGCTCGGGCACAGGCCCGTGTCCACTGGGCACGGCCCCGTGTCCATCCGACTCTCTCTCTCTTCATTAATTGCAATTCGCAATTTCAATAAATGCGTCTACAGGAAGTTGACCACGCCCCCGTGTCCGCTGGGCATGGCCCCGTGGTGGGCAATAGAAGCTTCTATTACTTTGTCTTTTCTGCTGACACTTGGGCACGGCCCCGTGCTCACTGAGCACGGGGTGTGTTAAGTCTTCTGTCTTTTTTGTTTTGCTTGGGAAGATGCTGTCGGGAGGTCGGGCATGCCACTTTTGTTCCTTTTCTTGTATTTATGTTAGATTTAGTTGTCTTTTTTGCTTCTTTTGTTCATTTGAGCTCATTTAATCCTGAAAATACAAAAGGAAGCCAAAAGCACACTTTTTCCAACATTAGTACTAAAAAAGGGTTAGTTTTATGCCACAATTGATGTAATTTATATGTTGCATTTTGTGCACATCAACTTACCAATAATTAAACTAAATCAAACTAAAAAGCTAAATAAGTAAAACTAATAGGCAACATAGATTCATAAGTTTAAAATTTATTCATTTATTCATGACATTAAAAGCCCAATAATTACATCACATACTCAACAACATTAAAGTTGAAATCTAACAATAACAGCAAGAATGAAGAAACTTTAGCTTCAACTCCATCGATTGCTGAACCTCTCGATGTATATCCTTGAGCATCGCCATGAACTCCATGTCTCTATCACCGCACTCTATATTACTAACAACACAAAGCTCACGAACGGAAGTTGAAGGCATGCGCATAAGATCTCTGGAACCTGCTCTCTAGTGAACAGGCCAACCCGCAATCCATCAAAACATCTCTACAACTCTTGAAGAGTAACCTGTCTTCATACACCTGTTCCTCAATTTGCCTGACAAAACGCTGCTTGAAATCAGCCGATTTTGCATCTGTGAATGAGGCCATTTGAATAAACTATATTACTCGACTTTCCTGAAAGTATGATATCTTCTTAGGAAAAGGTGATGAAAAACAGGTGAAGTGACTATGAGTTTATATACTGAACTTTGTAATTATGAAAACGTGTAGATTTAATATATATATATATATATATATATATATATATAAACATATTAATGTAAAATTCAAAATAGTAGTCTTTTAATGCAAAAACCTTTTCAAAACCCCAACTTTTATGGGAAAAACGTAAAATTAAATACCAAGAAACCCAAGGGACAAAATATTGAAACTCAAAGAACAAAAGCAGATTATGAAAATTACAATTAAACGATTCATTTTCCATGTAAACGCGTTTTATAAACTCTATAAAAAACCGATGATTAGTTTTGATTCAAAACATCAACAATTTGTCCTACAAATCACTTTCTGTCAAAAATAGTTCCAAATCAGAAAACCTACAAAAAATCTACATGGAAAATTTCAATTTCTACCACTGGTCAGACACCAGCAATCTTAAAACACAATTCTCAATGTGGTCACTTAAAGAAGAAAGAACAAAGAACAAACCAAGAAGTAAACAGGAAAGTCGACATAATCAACAACACTAATAACAACAAAAACTGGAACAATATAGCATTGCTCGATGAAGTCCTCCACCCTCCTCCATCAACTTCCAGAAGAATGCAGAAGAGTTTCTTACACAATTTCTAGAACAGGATCAGAAAATCTGCAACATGCTAACTGACCTGAAATTAAAAAGAGAGCATGAAATCACATGGAGAAAGGCTAGAGTCTACGAAATCTTAGCAAGTGTGAACCCTAGCGTGTAATACTTTATAAATATTTCATTAAATTCCTATTTTTCTCTGTAGTAGTTAATTTTAATAATATAAACATGCATCTTAACAGTTAATAAAAAATAAGAAACAAACCTAAAATGCAAAGGTCTCTTCTCAACTGGTGTAGCACAACTGACTTTTTCACGATAGAAGATGCATATCGTCGGTTGAAGTTGCAACTCTCGCATCAAAGAATGTCACACGTTAAACTTTTCATGATGTTGCAACAATTATATTGCAACATCGACATTGAAAGGTTGATGTGTGATGGCCAATATCATTGAAACGACGATGTTGGAACAATGATACCGGAACGATAACATGTAAACAGAATCATCAAACATTCGAACAAAATTGTGTAATCGGAAAATAGCGGCTGAATCACAAGAGTCGAGAAAGATGCATTTGAGAGAGGGAGAGAGAGAGACACGCTTGCAGATATCAGCGAGAGAGATTTGAATGTGCAGCCAGATAATTATGTCTTATTTATAGAATTAGAAAATATGGTTTGAATTTTGAATATGGTTTGAATTTTGAATGTGGAGCCAGAATTTGAATTGGGAACAGATGTTTGATTATAAAATGTTGGGACAGATGTTGATTAGAGAGAGTAATTGATATGTTATATATCTGGAGCCACTGTAATCTTGAATTTTGAATTTGGAGCCATAATATTGAATCGTCAGAGGTTTTGAAGTTTGAATTTTTAAGTATCAGTGGTTTGGTTACAGTGGTTTGATTACATTCTTTTGAATGGGCAGACTATTGAATGGACAATGGTTTTGATTACAGTGGCTTGAATGGACAGTGGTTCGTATTATAACAGAGATTTTGAATGGGCAGACCTTTGGAATCTAAATGTGGGACAACTTTGAATTTTAAAGTCTTTTAATATTAGGCTTTATGATGTAATAATGAGATAAGAAAAGCCTTGTTGGACACCCTCTCCTGCTGACACATCAGCTTTTCTTATGTCACTTGGATTTCTCCTTTTATAGAAAGTACTAGCGGTAAGACCCGTGTGCAAACACGGGTCATTTCTTAGAAAACCATGCATAACATATATTGACAGAGAGTAAAAAAATAATTACTGCAGACTTACAAAATTGATATAAATTAACGATTAATAGCTTTATTCAACAGCAATTCCATCATGTTGAGAGCAAATACAGGTCGTTTCTTAGAAAACAATGCATAGCCAATATTGACTGAGAGTAAAAAAATAATTAGTGCAGACTTATAAAATTAATATACACTAATGGTCAATAGCTTTATTCAACAGCAATTCCATTATGTTAATAGCAAATTACTGTTGTCTATTAACTGTTAAAAACTTTTGTTGCTTTCCAACAGACTTTCCTAAAAAATGTTATCCATTATTTCCAACAGAGCTTGCCATATGGATAGATAGTAAACAGATATGCATGTTAGTCAACCAATATTAAAAAGGCCAGTCAACAGAAATTACAAAGGTTAGTAAACAGATGTTAAGAGAATAATGTTATTAACAAAGAATTTAGTACTCTCATTAAAAATGAGAGCTGCAAACACGAGTCGTTTCTTAGACAAACATGCATAACACATATTAATAGAACATATAGATACGTGCATAGATATTGTACCAAAACGTTTTATCTATTATAGCTAAAAGACAAAAACTAAACATAGAATATCGGTTAATATATCAATTACATACAATTTAACTGTTTACCAAAAAAGACAATATAAACTGTTTATAGACATACGTACTTCATAGAATTTGAATACAACTTAAAGTTCAAGAAACGTTAACTACAAAAACACAATCACCTGCCTCAACAACTTTCAGCAAAACTAAATCAAGGAATCAGCAGATTTTAGAAATCAGCAAATCTTTATTCTCTCATCAACATTTCCCGGAGTTTCCCTTTGAATTGGAGCTCAAAATCCAAGGAATCGGTATCATCTTCATCCCTATCAAGCTGAAGGTTAAAAAGATCTTGGAGGTCAACTGGATTCATACCAAGTGCATTCTCCCTTGATATCTTTTCAACACTACCATCAAACTTGATCAAAGTCAATTCATGGGTCTGTTTGTCAGACTTCCACATTAGTATTTTTGGATCTGATTGGTTTCTTGGGAGAAGTTTTATTTGAGAGGAGTTTGGCGATTGAGTCCTGCTTGCCAACTTCTGAAGTGTTTGAGCAACTTGAGCTTGTAATTGCAATGAAGCATCATCCAATCCATATCGTAACTGATTTCTGATAGACTCTTTTCTGTTCTCAGCATACCTATTTTCATCTTCCTTATCCATCAATTGTTGTGTTTTTCTTTGGTTCAAGGCAGCAATGGATACATCTGCTGATGAGAATAGCTTTTTAGATGTAACAGTCTGCCGATGTATAACAGTCGTTTCATCTTTGTATACTGGCTTTTTAGGAAGGGATGGATCTGTCTTTCTTCTCGCTTCTAACCTACTGTAAGCTAGATCAATAGACTGCTTAGTCCATTTTCCAATTTTTCTAGCAGTCCCAACCTTAGCTGCTACAAGTTCTGCCTTCATTCCCTTATACTTCAACACTTCATCCACTTCAACCTTTTTGTATTGTTTCCAGTTGGGAGCAGATTTTGGCATTTGAGGATCTTTATTCATCTTTTCAATTCTATTAACTTCCTCATTAAGAGCCTCAAGGGGCCAGTCTTTGAAATTAGATCTGTAGGCTTCGTAGGGCTTGGTTTCCATGATAGTGTTCAAGAAATCATTTCTTAATGTCTTTTCTAGCTCAGCATTTGGTGACAGATTTGACATATTCTTACTCAGGTCTCTAGCAAAATCTTCCAACTTCTTGACTTCACCAAGCCAATGTTGCATGCGAGCTGATAAATTAATGTCTCCTAGCCCTTTACACTCTTCATTTTCCTTATCTTCTGCTTGCTTGCCCTTTAGCTTCAGATATTCATAAATATTCTTTGGAGTTTCAAATCCCTAAAGAGATGGGAAGGTTCTTTTCGATGGATCATCCTCTGTGTAAAATTGAGTCATTTCATCTTGAACTGCAAGCAGTTCCAGAGGGAAAGTTACTCCCAATGATTTGATCTTTGTTGATGGAGGTGGGATGAATGGTTTAGGTGAAGTTTGAATGAACAGAGTAGCTGATAACGGAATTGGTGCGGGTATATCTTTTTCTTTCTTCTCTTCTTCATGCACCTTGAATTTTTTCTTTCTTGTATAAACAGATTTTGGAGAAGGAGGAGTTAGGGAAGAAAAAGGTGCCATGACTGTAAGGGTTGATTGTGATGGAAATTGAAATTGGGTAGGATCACTAGATTGACTAACAACTGTTGAAACAACTGGTATCTCAACCGCTGTTGTCTTAACATATGCTGAAACATTTGTTGCATCAACAATTGTTTCAGTCGAGGTTGGCAGTGGTGATGAGGATTTTTTGACAGGTGGTTTTTCTGGTGAGAGTTTTGTTTTAGGTGTATCAGAATCTGACTTCTTAGGTTCAGCAGTGGTTATGAGTTTCGCAGCAGTGGTTGGTTTTTCTGGTGGTGATTCGTTATCTTTCTATGATTTTCTACTATTTGAAGTTCCAATGTTAACCACTTCATGTCACACCCCGGCCGCGTATAACATGCAACCGCGGCGGAAACGCCGGGGAGTGTCGTGGACAGAATTAAATTGTTTCATAACCATGGCATACAAGTTGTATTTTATTTATAAACAAAGGTGTTACATTGTCTTAGAATGAGAGTACAGAAATCAAAACATAATTAAGCTAGTTCAAACTTCATTTTTAGGCTCTAAGGCACAGGTCCGCCCTAGAATCATGATCATCGTCCTATGGAATAGCTCCTGAAAACACATGTGAAAGTAGGTACGTCAGCATAAAAATGCCTGTGAGATACATAGGTTTTGTGAAAATGGGGTTCATGACTCGAGTTTTAAAGAATGTTTAATAACAGTCAGTCATGAACTTTGTAATTTGTTTTGCTTTGTAAATCATTTGAAAAACGATAGCATCAAACGATATGTATAGATAAGTGCAAGGTTAAACGAATAACCTAGTAAAATGAGTCGAATAAGATAAGTTGTTTGGGAAAATAATGTCTTGTGAAGAATATGTTACTTATGTAAAGTGTAATGTGTCTAAACTGAAATGACTTAGATAACGCCACGATATGTAATATTATACAAACATTTATATATAGGAAGTACCAGCGGCGTATCCACCATGTTTGTATCATATTACATATGCCACGTTACTTAAATCATTTACCCAAACCAATCCACCATGTAAATTGTTCATGTGTAAACCAAATGTCAAGTGTTATTGTAAACCATGTCAAATGTTTATGTTCAAATGCAAACCACCAAATGTGTATGTCAATGTCGACGTGTTTATGTTCAATGTAAATCATGAAATGTGTAATCCCAAAATGTATCATGTATGGTAAGCGAAATGTATCAACTTAAACCATATGCACAAAACAAGTCGTTGAAGTAAAATGTGGTTTAAATCAGCGTTATGTTCTGCGAGAAATGCATGCTCTATTGATATTAACATTTATGTGGTATTGTAAACTATGCATACATCCAAGCCTTGAGACTACGGCGATAAACCCTTAAACAAATTAAAGGTTTATCTAAGTTATGTATATCGAATTCGGTCATTCCTTCCAGTCCTATCAAACCCAGGACTTCAGGAATGGGAGTTGTCAATTCCTATGGTACCACTACCTACTAACGAACGGCGTAGCTAATGTTAATGAATGTATTGTCCCATGTTAAACAAACCAAATGTCATAACAAAATGAAGGCATGTGCCCATATGCTGAGTAAACACATGCAGCAGAAATGTTCATGTAAATCAATGTGTCCATATGCTGAGTAAACATATGCAACAGAAATGTTTATGTAAATCAATGTGTCCATATGCTGAGTAAACATATGCAACAGAAATGTTCATGTAAATCAATGTGTCCATATGCTGAGTAAACATATGCCACAGAAATGTTTATGTAAATCAATGTGTCCATATGCTGAGTAAACATATGCAACAGAAATGTTTATGTAAATCAATGTACTAAGTACGCACACAATGGGCATACATAGCATAAAATGTAATGAAATCGTGTACTATAATGTACTAACAACATAGCAGGCATATGATGTGAAAACATGGAAAGCATGAATGTAACAGGTAGGCACATGTGTTTCACCCCAAAACAGTTTGGAAAACAGTAAAAGAGGGGTTCTATGTACTCACCTGGGATTGCTTTGTTGTTCTTAGGAAATAACCGGGTAAATGCGAGAGGTCACGGAATATCAACGGCACCTAATAGGTAGCTATGTTAATATACCGGACCAAATCGGATGATCGGATAGTACGCGGGTTCGTAAACCAAACGAGTATGGAGACTCGTGTAATATGGTTTAATAAAACCTACATACTAAAATGAAACTTAACCTAAGTGCTTACGGTCCATCACGACCCGTTTAGGTAGCTTATGCCACCTTACGCGTCGTTCGCGTAGAACGCGTTCGGAACGCCTAACATCGTGACCACAAGGTATAACCCCGGAAGGTCATAGCTATGGTCACCTAATGTGTTTGGTCAGGTCCTAATGACCGACCAAATGGGTCGGGTTCGAAAGCATAAGCGATGGTTTAGATCGCTTACCTTACGACCCTATATAAGCACTAAACTAAAAGTGACGAGCTAAGCATGTTAGAACATGCTTAACTAAGTTTAGAAACAGGTTTGACATCAAAACAAACGGCTTTGATGCCCACGAGTAGTTTGGTTACAAAATATGCAAGAATGCACATTTTGGCCGAAACTACGACTCGTCACCGAGCCTAGATAACGTGGTGATCAGTAGGTATGGTCACTATGGACCATAACCATCGTGATCACGCTCACGTTATGAAGTTCCATGAACTTCGCATCGACCATAAGCTGGTCAATGCAGAAAGTCAACAAAACGTTGACTTTCGGACTCGAAAAGCGAATAAAAGAGCGAAAGAAGACTTACGGAGGGTCCCCGAGTGCTAATCAAGATCCAATAGCTCAGGTATGAAGCATAAGCATCAACTTAGAGCATTTAGATCTGATTTGTGGGTTTTTACACAAAAGGGGGGGGTATTTATAGGAAAAGTGGAACCGTTAGGATCGTTTTATCGAATAACGTGCTTTGATCTCGTGCGTACACGTGTCCAGGGGTTAGATTCAGTGTACTTGACCCTTGGCCCTTCATTTGGGTGAAAAGGCATCGCCCTTTGATCGAACGAAAGGCCAGATTCTGCATTAAATGCAGAATCTGCTGTCAGACATGTTCACGCGGCCCGCGTGAAAGTGGGTGCAGGTCTTACGCGGGTCGCCTAGCCCCGTCTGATCTGCACCACTTGCAGAATTTACGTATTCAGCCCCTGTTGCGTTTTTAAGCTATTTCCAGCCCCTTTAAGACCTGTAAAGTCACCTTTAAGGCCCAAAAATGATGCCTAAACATTGTGGACATGAAACATGCCTAAAAATATGTCGGATGTCGGTTCGTTTGGCCGTACGATCGCGATGTTCGCTTAATTACGACGGAATGCGCATAAGCGTGAAAGACGATCCAAATGACGCGACGAATGGATTTTTCTCATGCCAAACACTAAGGCATAATATAAGGATGCTTGCATAAATTTTTGGATGTCCGGATGTATTCAGAACGTAAGTTATGCGCGAAAGTGCAAACTTATGCACTTTTTGACACTTTTAGTCCCTGAATGATTCAAAAGTTTGTTTTAGCATACCAAACCTCTCAAAGCCTATTTCTAAGCTATGTAAAGGATATTTATGGTATGTTTAACTTATGGACATGTTCCGGAATGTTCGTTACAGTTCAAATTGGCATACTTTCGCAGTTTGTCAACTTTAGTCCCTGTAAGCGAATTAACTTGTTTTTGCTATACCAAAGCCTTCAAAACTTATTTCTAAGTTATGTAAAGGTTATTTAAGGTATGTTGAGTATATGTTAATGTTCCGGAGTATTTGTCGCATTAAACTGAGTACGTTTACGCACCAGTTTGCGTATAATTCTCCAGAAAGCGATGTAGAGTTTGAAATTGAACGAAAGTCAAAACACGAAAAATGTAAAACACAATGAAACAAACATTGGGATCAAATAACATTATTTAATGATAATTGAACTGTTCATGATGATTACAGGCACAAATGTTACACTTCATCTTCCTCTTTTGTATGCTTCCTCTTCTGTTTTCGTTCAATCTCCTTATCTGTATGTTTGTTAACGGAATCATTAATTCCCTTTTTCTTACCAGTATCAGATTTTCCAGGAGATTTTGCAGAAGTTTGCTTGGCAGGCTTTGAATTTTGTTTTGGTTGATTCCTTGGTATTGGTTTGCCAAAGTTTTTCATGGAATCCTTTTCCCTCTTTTCAGCATCATCTTCATCGTCTTTTTCAAACACAGGTGTAGGGGTAGTACCCGTTAACTTTGCAATGCATTCTTTTATGCCCTTGATGTCAGCCAGTGTGTCTTTGTATCTTGCTTCAACCATAACTCTAATTAGCTTCATGTGGGAATTAAGTTGAATCTCAGCCAGTTCCCTTTGAGCTGCAAGAATGGGTTGTACCGAATTCCAAAGGTCTTGGCATAACTGCTGATGAGAAGGTCGACTTTTGAAAGCATTCACCAACTGCTTCAATTGATCTTTCATATCAGCAACAGTTGTTTCCAAGTTAGATATCCTGTCCGTCAAATCCTGGTATTTTAATCCATCACCTAACTTAATAGGATCATCTGAATTCCTACCAGAAGTGGTTGTATCTGCTTTTGAAAGAGGAGGTATCTCCAAATTTTCATTAGCAGATGCCCCTTGTTCTTGGTTCTGGGGACTTCCCTCTGCATCAGTGGTTACCTTAGTGATCTCACCCGTGGTTAACTTGAACTCACCAGTGGATACCTTGATAGACACAGCAGTGGTTGCCTTCAAGGGAGTCTGACTGATGAAACTACTGTCCAAATGTAAATAAGTGGATTTGACATTTGTAGTAGCTGCTCCACTTGAAAAACCATCAAGAATTTGCTGAAATTCAAGAGGTGTGGCCTCCTCAACTATTTCTGGGTTAGGTAATTGAAAAGGTTCAGACATAGCTATTGTTGAAGTTAAACTCTCAGTAAAGTGTTCGTGAGAGGGATTCCTATCACTCTGAATGTCAATAGCTTGAAGCAGTGTTACAAACTTTGGTGGAATGGAAGATGAAGGGATTGCTGTCGAAAGAGACATTGCCACGGGAGAAAGTCTTTTAAGTATACTCTCATATGAGGGTATGACATCATATTGTGGTGTCCCTGTGAATACAACATGTTCCTTTTGTGAGGAATCATGAGGAGTTTGGTTTATGGATTAAGATCTTTCCACATGTTGTGAGGAAGTAGCAACAGTGGTTTGTAGTGACATATGTGTTGTCACGGGGTTAACCTCTGGGATCTCATCTTCCAGAGGACCCGTTTTGATGGTTTCGGTGGGCTTTTTGGATTTTGTTTTGGTCTTTTTAAGTTTTGTTGGTGGGGGTTTCACAGCAGTGGTTGTAGTGTTGTGATCACCATGAGCAGTGGGCTCAGCAACAGACGTTTGAGGAGCAGTTGTAGACTCATCTAAAATTTCCTCATTCCCCTTTGCTTCAGTTTTGAAAACAACTGACTCTTTAGCCATAAGGCGGTTAAAAGTTAGACTATTCATTTTAATACCTTCACCTTTTTCAAAAGCTTTTTGAGAAACATGTTTTTGCAGGTAGTAGCTTAATAGTCTAGGAAACAAAAGAAAACCAGCAGGTTTCCCCTTTCTAATAGCAGCAACTTTCCCCTTTTTAATAGCAACAGTTTTTCCCTTTTTAATGTTATTTAAATTTGCAACCAAATCAACAAACAGTGCTTGGGAGTAGTTAAAATCAATATTTGTCAAAATTGCATAGCCCAATGACTGAATTTTCAAAGGTGTTTCATTAAAAGAAGTAGTTTTATTTGAGAGATAGATTAAGAGAGTATGGAACAGGAATTTCATCAGCGGTGGAAAATTACCTCTAAACATAGTGGCCTTATTCAACTCTCCATCATATCCCCTCCCCTTCAAGTATGTTTGAATCTCATTTTTCGGAAAAGAAGTCTTACTGCCAAGTCGTATACCTCAAATGTTGTTGATATGGTACTGGGGGTAATAGCAACCGATTCACCTCCGACTTTTGAAGTTATACTTACGGCCACATTGTTTTGTTTTTCAATACTCGCATTAACCCAAAAATCGCGAAGCGTCTCTTGGAAAATGGGTGCGTCGGCGGTAAGAATGACCTTATATTTTGATGATGTAAGAACATCAATCATCAAATGATAGAGAGTATTGTTCTCGGTTTTCTCAAAAATAGCAACTTAGTTATGCGATTTTTTCATCACCAAAGTCATGATCGGAATTGAAAGTTGCGAGAGGTTGACGAAGAAGTGTTGAAGAAGAAGGTGGAAACCGGTCTGCTGAATTTTAAACTCCAAACGAAAGTAAAACCTTTGTTTGGGGATGAAACAACAGTTTATAAAGTGAAAAGGTGAATGCTGACGTGTCAGAAGTTAGAAAGATCTGATGGCTAACATCTGTCCACGTCACAACCTCTGCTCTGATAATGGATGACAGTTGTTGCGAAAACCACTGTTGGCCAACAATAGATGTTAGACAACATTAGTAACTCAGCAGTCCTCAGATTAAACAGAACCTATGAGAACAGACAATAACCTTCAGCAAAATTTCGAAACCACTGTTGGGCAACAACAGATCTTATACAACAATAGTAAGTTAGCAGTCCTTTCAACAGACTTTTAATATAAAGGAATAAATTGATATTAAATATCAAGAAACTGAAAGGACAAATTTTAAACCTCTGCCAAAAAAATATAAAAAAAAACCCCCTCCATTTATAGACCAACAATAATCTACATGGCAAACAAAGGCGACTACCACTTCATCAGACACAAATGTTGTAAACAATGGTAAATCAACAGTTGAGCAATAACAGATGTTCAGAACTGTTGAGCAGTGGTAAATCAACAGCAGTAAAAAAACCTCTTCATTTAAAGACGTTGAGCAATAACAGATGTTCATAACTTCTATTGTGTTAATCATTGACAATTCTTTGGAGACTGCTGTTGGGAATAACAGATGTTTGCATCAGTAGCAACTCAACAGTCGTTACACAAAAACAAGAATTGTTGAGCAATAACAGTTGAGCAATAACAGATGTTCAGAACTGTTGAGCAGTGATAAATCAACAGTAGTAAAAAACCTCTTCATTTAAAGACGTTGAGCAATAACAGATGTTCGGAATTTCTATTGTGTTAATCATTGACAATTCTTTGGAAACTGTTGTTGAGAATAACAGATGTTTGCACCAGTAGCAACTCAACAGTCGTTAAAAAAACAGGAATTAAGAGAATAGACAATACCTTTAAACAGTGGATGAATCTTTTGCCAAACAGATGTTTTAAAAACAGTTGTTTTCAACAGACTTTTAAAGATTTTTTGTCAATTTTTTTTCAAAATGGCTATTTTTTAAGAATGTTCAGAACTTCTATTGGGTTCATGGTTGACAATCCTTTTCCTTTTTTTCCTCTTCCTTTTTATATTCATTGAGTTTATTTTACAATATTTTTTTCCTTTAGAAACCGCTGTTGCGATTAACAGATGTTGGCAACAGTAGCAACCCAACAGTCCTTACAAAAAACAGAAATTATGAGAACAGACAGTACCTTTAAACAGTGGATGCATCTTTTGCCAAACGGCTGTTTTAAAAACAGATGTTTTCAACAGACTTTTAAAGATTTTTTGTCAATTTTTTTTCAAAATAGCTATTTTTTAAGAATGTTCAGAACATGGCTGACAATCCTTTTCCTTTTTTACCTTTTCCGTTTTATATTCATTGAGTTTATTTTACAATATTTTTTTCCTTTAGAAACCGCTGTTGCGAATAACAGATGTTGGCAACAGTAGCAACTCAACAGTCCTTACAAAAAACAGAAATTATGAGAACAGACAATACCTTTAAATAGTGGATGCATCTTTTGCCAAACAGATGCTGGCAACAATAGCAACTCAACATTTACAATAGCAGGTATCAACACTAACAACTGTTGATGCTCAAATCAGTAAAAATAAAATTTACATATTACATATGACGATAGATCAACAATTACATTAAGAACTGAAGAACGAAATTTATTAATCTTCAGCTCTTGAACAATAGCCTTATCCTCATATACTTGATCCTCAACTTGTATATTTCTTCAACTCTGATGTAAAAGAAGGATATAATGGTAGTAAAACGTATTGAAAAAGCTTCTGCACTGTTTTTGAATTCCGAAGTGCAGAAAGACATCACCAAAACACTTCTTCAGCTCTTCAGCTCTTGAACAGTAGTCATATCCTCATATACTTGATCCTCAACTTGCTTGATAAACCAAAAGAACAAAAATAAAATTACAAAAAAAAAAAAAAACAGATTCTCATAATCACCATTAACTTGTATATTTCTTCAAGTATCACATGTAAAAGAAGGATATAATAATCGTGGTAAAAAGTTAAATATCAATAAACCGAAAGAACAAAAATAAAATTACAAAAAAACAGATTCTCATAGTTACCATTAACTTCTTCATTTATCATAAAGAAGTACTCCACTTTCTGCACTTCAGACTTCAAAAATAGTGCAGAAGAACTCCCCACTGCTCGCTCGGTAAAAAAAAAAAGCTGAAATATATCAACACCTTAAAATAAATATTATCAACATATATCAACAGTTTAAAAGAATCCACAAACCTAAAATAACCCGCAAAGCCAAGGTCAAAGGTGAGTGTGTGAAACAGAGCTTCCATGAAACAACGATGTTGGAACAATGATATTGGAACAAAGAACTGTATATGAAAATTAACCGGCTCAATCATGAGAGATATGATCGCAAATATAAAGGAGAGAGATAAATTGAAATTTGAATGTGGAGCCAAATTCATATGTAGATATGAGCGAGAGAGATTTGAATGTGGAGACAGATAATTATATCTTATTTATAGGATTAGAATATATATGGTTTGAATTTTGAAATTTGAATGTGGAGCCAGAATTTTGAATTTTGAATTTTGATTAGAATATATAGGATTAGAATATATATATCTGGAGCCATAATTTTGAATATTGAATCTGGAGCCATAATTTTGAATCGTCAGTGGTAATTTTGAATCATCAGAAGTTTGAAAAGGTTTGGAGATGGGCAGTGGTTTGATGGCAAATGGTTTGATGGGCAGACCTTTGAAAAGGTGAAAGTGGGCCAACTTTGAATTTTAAAGTCTTTATATATTAGCCTTTATAATGTAATAATGACATAAGAAAAGCCTTGTTGGACATGCTCTCACGCTGACACATCAGACACATCAGCTTTTCTTATGTCACTTGGATTTCTCCTTTTATAGAAAGTACAGAAGTATAGATAAGTGTCCCAGAACAAATTTCTTTTATTATATAGTATAGATTGTGAGATTGAAGGAACAAATATCATGTGGCATTATTATTACTAATTAAATGAAAAAAATGAACATTAAAAGGATTTCTTTATTAGTATTAGATTCTTATTTAATCTACGTTTTCATCAATTTAGTAATTCTAATAATTTTCTATTTAAATTATATGATAAATGATTTGTTTTAAATCGTAGATTTAAAATATGCTTAAATATACAAAATTTTCATAATTTAAAGCTAAATATAAACTACTTAAGTTTGATCTGGTTATTGTGCTTTCTTACTCTTTTTTAGAATTTGGCCTCTTTTTCTCTGAATAATATTTCTTGACTTGTTAAAATAATGCAGATAAAGTTATAAGTCGTAAAATTCTCTTTTGAATTGCGACCTGGAAATCTTTAATGACCGGTTTCAACTATTTTCGGGTATAATTCTAGTATTGGGTATAGGGTATAACACTATAACCGGGTTTGGGTATAGGGTATGACCGGTTCAGGCATAAATAACCAGGGCCAGCTCCATAGGCTTGGCAATCTACGCACAGACCGAGGGCCACCAAAAAATAAGGGCCTCCATTTTAGAAAGTTTTTATAGAGTATATGCATTGGGCCCAAATAAATACGTTTATTTCAAAACTAAACAGGTTTTTCATTGAAGGAGCTCAAAATAAATATTGTTTAGCAAACAAATGCCAAGTTTCAAAACTCGTTTCGCCTTGATTTCCAATTATTACAACACAACAACTATCAACCTAATCATCAACATTTAGCGGCCTAAAACCCCTAAATACAGCCACAATCATCGTTCTCACCTCCCATTGCAACCGGCTTTTAATTATAGGCTATCGGCTATCACTAGACGAAAAAGTAAGGGTAATCACCCATTGCGTCGGGATTGGAGAAGAGTTTATCGGCGAAATTAGGGCCCCTACTTCATACTTTACTTAGGGTCTCCAAAAACGTAGGAACGGCCCTGTAAATAACCCGTATGTATGTATGTACGTACGTACACACATACATACGCATGCATGTGTGTGTCATATTTTTTCCTCTCTATTGTCAAACGGCCTCTTGACCTACTGTTTATCTCTGTTAAAGTTGTCAGTTCAAATCTCACAAATTGAGTAAAAGTTGGTTTTAGAGAGGTATGTATGTTTTTCATTAAAATTACAATATTCACCAGTATTTATATATGAAATCTCCTTTTATCTAATTTCGTTTAGTTTATTTTAGCTTTAAAAAAGTTGATAACTAAACTTGAGAGCGTCTCAATCTATTCCAGGGTATCTAATAAAATTTTAATTTGGTGTTTGTTTTCTCTTTTTTAATTTTTAGCATAATAACTTTTTTTATCTAGCTTTGTTACTTAAAATAATAAAATGTAGTATATAGCTAATAATTTTCGTTCATACACATATTCTTATTAGATGAAATGAGTACTTTATTAATCGTTATGTGGTACAATTTATTTCGTAATTGTCATCGCATATTGGCATATAGGAAAGAAAATGATCTCTGAAACAAATTTCGTGGGTTAACAAGTTAAGCTAATTATAAACTCCACGAAATTGACTAGTTAAAAGTTCGATTCGAGTCTTAGTTTAAAAAGTAGCTTGAGCTTAAAAGTAAGGTAATTTAATAAGGAGTAAATTGTAATTTTAGTCCGGGTGATTTGTCTCAAATTACAATTTTAGTTTAAATAGTTTTTTTTCTCCTTTAGCTCCTTGAGTTTTCTATTTTTTTTTTCATTTTGAACACATTACCTAATTCAGTCTAAAAACCTGGTTATAACCAGGGGTATTTTTGGCATTAACAAAAAAAAAGTTTCTAAATTGCCATTCATCCAATCCCTTTTTAAATATTTATTTTCTTCTTATAAAAAGTTTTTTCTCATTTGAACTCTCCACTATATATATATATATATATAGAGAGAGAGAGAGAGTAAGGTTAACATACAAAAAGCCTTATCATACATCACGTAGGAGACAATGGTAACCGTTGGATCAGGGGTATAATCACGCATGGGACCACATAATCACGCATGGGACTATAATCACGCACGTTCTATGATAATAACGCACGTTATATTTTTTGTCATGTATGTTAATGTGGGTTAAGCCTTGAAGTACATTATACTTTCTATATATATATATATATATATATATATATATATATATATGGTAGGGTTCTAGAGTGAACACTAGGTTGAGATTGAACTGTGTGAACTAATCTGAGCCATTGGATTACATCATCTAGAGATTTTTAAACAATGACAAGATTGTAATTATAATGTTGTAACTCCCCTTTAAAATAAATGACATAAGAGTATTTGCGTCTTTTATAAATTGCATTTATTAAAAAATATAATCAAAATCCCTAAAATCTCGCTAGTTTCCGTATATATAAGATAAACAGCTGTTAGTGTATACATGTGTACAGTCTCACTAGCATCAGTTTATACAAGATACACAGATGTTAGTTTATACACATGTGTACAGTCTCACAAACTATCAATTTATACAAAATACACAGCTGTTAGTTTATACACATATGTACAATCTCGCTAACTATTAGTTTATACAATAAACACAACTGTTAGTTTATACACATGTGTACAGTCTTTTATACATCTATGTATTATATTAAAAAATGGTTACATATGTGTATATTAACAACATATAGTATATTATGCATGCGCACGAGTAGATTCATATAAAAATTATGAAATTAATGAAAACGAAACATATCACATGTATGCAAAAATAAATAACTTCATCGCATATTCAAAAAAAGAGTTAATGCCCAAAAATAATTACAATTTCAATCTCAGAGAAAATCTTCAATATTTATTGAAAATTATAAAAAGTTAAAAACAATATATTATGATATCTATATATATGGATAATAAAAGAAAAACAATATTAAAGTTAAGACTAAAACAAAATCTATGGATAAATAAAAGACAGAAAAATAATTAAAAATGAGAGAAAGAGAGAGTTAATAGAGGAGAAAATTAAGTGATTTTCATTAAACATACTTGGCTAATGTCAATCTTACCCTTTTAATATAAAAAATGATCAAGGGTCAAGATTAGTTCACATAGTTCACTCTCAAGAGTCAAGAAGTTGTTCACTCTTGAACCTAATATATATATATATATATATATATATATATATATATATATATATATATATATATATATATATATATATAGTGAAAGTGTAAAATACAATATCCCTTAACGTACAATACGTACAATATAGTGAAATGGTATGTTATAAAAAAGCATGTTGGAAATCGCATATTGGTTTTTTTGATGAAATCGCATGTTGTTTTTTTTTTTTTTTGTAGAAATTTCGCATGTTGGTAAATATGATGAAATCGCATGTTGGTATATAAAGCAATTTCGCATGTTGGTTTTTCAGCATAAATCGCATGTTCAAAATTGAATTTGCACCAGATCGGACGGCTGAGATGAGCGCGTACATATTGTACGATAAGAGCTATTGTGCATTAATCTAACCCTATATATATATATATACATATCTATATATATATATATATATATATATATATTAGGGGTGTTCACGGTTCGGTTTCAAACTGTGAAACCGCCCAAATCGGTCATCGGTTTGGTTTCACGATCGGTTTTTTTAGTTATCTTTCGGTCGGTCGGTTTCAATATTTTTAAACCGTAGCAAACGGTTTGGTTTATGGTTTGTAGCAAAAACCAACCGTAATAAGCCGAACCGGACCGTACGACTCTATTTTATTATTTTCTAATATTTCATATATTACTAGTAATAAGCCCGTGCGCGTTGCGGCGCGGGCACATCGGAAATATCAAATGGATTAGTCCAAACGTTATGTGATACGTAACCATACGAAAACGATTGTGTTCGACGTATTCCAAAAGGCCAAAATAGAGGGGTAGTAGAAACATAAAAAGAACTAAAATGGGTAATTCATCAATAAATATTGTTTGGAAGTCTCAATTCGGTGTCCAGAACAAAAGTAAGTTTGTGCTTTTGATTGGTAACTACAATCTCATTGAAGTCATATATTCAATGTATGCTTATATAAAGCTATGTAAGTCTTGAGCACGCCCAAATCATATGAACGAACATACAACCAACGCTCAAAGAAGATTTTAAGCTGATATAACAGTGAGAAACATATAAATGGATGGAAAGCCCCTCGTTTGTCCAACAAATTCATTCAACTCCTGACCAAGTCCTTATGTGACAACCCTCACATTTACAGGTATCCGTACAATTAATTAATATTTAATTTGTGCTTAATAACTGTGCTTGATTACAACTGTGATTAAACTGCTTTCTGTTTTCTGTTATATACATACATATGCATCACATTTTATACTGTCACTCCTTTTATTTCATACAAATTTTAGTGACAAACTTGATGCACAAAGCACAGTTAGCACACTAAACGGATAACCCAGAAACATGCTGACAATGCCAGCACCTAGACAGACAATGTTTTTGAGGCCAGTGTGAGCCAGAGATAGAATACTACACTAGTAGGGAGTGTAGGGAAGTGAGGACCATAAAACTGCGTCACTAGGTGATAGTTATAGTGCCCGGAAGTGCCTAAAACACACTTTAAACCAACGCTTTAAGATGGCACTTTAAGAGGGAAATGGAAATGGAAATGGTCGAGGACTGGGATGTTTTAATTGTGGAGAGGTTGGGCACTTTAAGAGGGAATGCCCAAAACTGAATCAAGCCCGTGGGAGAGTATTCAACATTGGAGCAAGGGAAGCGCGCCAGGATCCAAACGCTGTCACTGGTACGTTCCCTATAAACCAACGCTTTGCATCTGTTCTGTTTGATACTGGTGCCAACTATAGCTTTGTATCGTTAGAATTTAAGAATATGCTTGGGTTAACTGCTAGTAAATTAGACATTCCGTACTCAATTAAACTGGCTAATGGAAAGCTAGTTGAAGCAAATGAAGTCGTCCGAGGATGTGTAATTGAGCTGGGAGAACGCGAGTTCACTTTGGATCTACTACCAGTCGAGTTGGGAAGTTTCGACGTGGTAGTAGGAATGGATTGGTTGTCAAGCAACAAAGCCGAGATTGTTTGTCACGAAAAGACCATCCGCATCCCAATAGAAGATGGAGAGACGATCGTAGTCCACGGAGAAAAGCGAGACACGCCATTGAGAATCATTAGCTGTCTGAAGGCTAGAAAGTGTTTACAGAAGGGATGTGTTGCCTTCTTGGCACACATCGTGGATAAAGAAGCTGTTGAGCCAAAGATCGAAGACATTCCAGTCGTAAAAGAATATCCTGAAGTCTTTCCAGAAGACTTGCCAGGATTACCGCCGCAAAGACAAGTCGAGTTCCACATTGACTTAGTTCCAGGCGCCGCGCCTGTGGCTAAGGCACCCTACCGACTTGCGCCTTCAAAGATGCAGGAGTTGTCAACGCAACTTCAAGAGTTGTTAGACAAAGGATTCATCAGACCAAGCTTCTCACCTTGGGGAGCTCCAGTTTTGTTTGTCAAGAAGAAAGATGGTAGTTTTCGTATGTGTATCGACTACCGAGAACTAAACAAGCTGACAATCAAGAATAGATATCCTCTACCGAGAATTGATGACCTGTTCGATCAACTTCAAGGTTCAAGTTTCTACTCCAAGATCGATTTGCGATCAGGATATCATCAGTTGAGAATTCAAGAGGAAAGTATTCCCAAGACTGCTTTTAGAACTCGATATAGACATTACGAGTTCCTGGTGATGCCGTTTGGGTTGACAAACGCGCCAGCAGTTTTTATGGATTTGATGAATAGAGTTTGTAAACCGTACCTCGACAAAATTCGTGATTGTGTTCATCGATGACATTTTGCTCTACTCGAAGACGAAGGATGAGCACGAACAGCATTTAAGAGCTATTTTGGAGCTACTTAAAAAGGAGAAGTTGTATGCCAAGTTCTCGAAGTGCGAGTTCTGGTTACGCGAAGTCCAATTTCTTGGACATGTGGTTAATGGAAATGGAATCCATGTGGATCCCACAAAGATCGAAGCGATAAAGAATTGGGAGACTCCAAAGACACCAACTGAGATTCGACAGTTCTTAGGTTTGGCTAGTTATTATCGAAGGTTCATTGAGGATTTCTCAAAAATCGCTCAACCTTTGACTTCCCTCACGCAGAAAGACAAGAAGTTTGATTGGGGAGACAAACAAGAAGAAGCGTTTCAGTTGCTGAAGAACAGGCTATGTAATGCGTCGATCTTATCGCTACCCGAAGGAACAGACGACTTCATGTTATATTGTGACGCCTCGCGTCAAGGGTTAGGATGCGTGTTGATGCAGCGACAGAAAGTTATAGCATACGCTTCTCGCCAGTTAAAGGTTCACGAGAAAAACTATACCACGCACGACTTGGAGTTAGGCGCGGTGGTATTCGCATTGAAGATCTAGCGACATTATTTGTATGGTACGCGATGCACAATCTTCACTGATCATAAGAGCCTGTAGCACATATTTGACCAAAAGGAGCTAAACATGAGACAAAGACGTTGGGTTGAACTGTTGAACGACTACGACTGTGAGATCAAGTATCATCCAGGGAAGGCGAATGTGGTCGCCGATGCCCTAAGTCGGAAAGAAAGGATCAAGCCCATAAGGGTTAGGGCTTTGGAAATGATTATCCAAACAGACCTCTCATTGCGCATTCGTGCCGCGTAGAAAGAAGCTCTCAAAGAAAGGAATATTGAGGACGAATATCTCTGTGGGATGGATAAGCAGTTGGTACCAAACGAGGAAGGAACTCTGTGCTTCATGAAACGAATTTGGGTTCCTCTATTTGGTGGCTTGAGAAAGGTCATTTTCGATGAAGCTCACAAGTCGTGTTACTCGATTCATCCCGGTGCGGATAAGATGTACCAAGATCTTAAGGATTTCTACTGGTGGCCAAGGATGAAAGGTGATGTTGCGGTATACATTGGTAAATGTTTAACTTACGCCAAGGTAAAAGCCGAGAACCAAAAGCCTTCAGGTCTTCTGCAGCAACCTGAAATACCCAAACGGAAATGGAAACAGATTTCAATGGATTTCATAACGAAATTGCCAAGAACGCCCAAAGGCCACGATACGATTTGGGTGATAGTAGACCGTCTAACGAAATCTGCACACTTTTTGCCAATCAGGGAAAAAGACAGCACGAGTAAACTAGCAGAGATATACATGAGAGAGATTGTTGCACGACATGGAGTGCCTCTCTCAATCATCTCAGATAGAGACGGAAGATTCGTGTCAAGGATTTGGCAATCCTTTCAAGAAGCATTCGGTTCTCAGTTGAACCTAAGTACAGCATTTCACCCGCAAACGAATGGATAGAGTGAACGAACGATTCAGACATTAGAAGACATGCTGCGAGCTTGTGTAATGGATTTAGGTAGAAGTTGGGACACTCACCTACCATTGGTCGAATTTTCATACAACAACAGTTATCACGCAAGTATTCAAGCCACACCGTTCGAAGCTCTTTATGGACGCAAATGTCGATCACCGATTTGTTGGATTGACGCTGGTGATAGACAATTAGTTGGTCCGGAATTGGTCCAGGAGACGACAGACAAGATTGCACAGATCCGAGAGCGCATCAAGGCGGCTCGCGATCGTCAAAAGTGTTATGCAGACCGAAGAAGGAAACCTCTGGAATTCGAGGTAGGAGATATGATATTATTGAAGGTTTCACCCTGGAAGGGTGTGGCACGCTTTGGGAAGCTTGGAAAGTTGAATCCGCGCTACATTGGCCCGTTCAGAATTCTGCAAAGGATTGTGCTTGTAGCATACAAATTGGACTTACCTGCTGAACTTAATAGCGTACATGATACATTCCATGTATCAAATTTGAAAAAGAGTCCAACACAAGAGACAGTTGTCATTCCTGCTGACGAAGTTCATATCGACGACACGCTCCACTTTGTTGAAGGGCCAGTTGAAGTCACTGATTGGAAGATTAGCAAAACACGCAGGAGTAGTGTCAAGCTCGTCAAAGTTCGATGGAAAGCAAGACATGGCCCAGAATTCACGTGGGAACGTGAGGATCGTATGAAGGAGAAATACCCCCATTTATTTCCCAAGACCCCTGCAACTAGAAGCAGAACCTAAAATTTCGGAACGAAATTTTCTTAACGGGGGGAGAATGTGACAACCCTCACATTTACAGGTATCCGTACAATTAATTAATATTTAATTTGTGCTTAATGATTGTGCTTGATTACAACTGTGATTAAACTGCTTTCTGTTTTCTGCTATATACATACATATGCATCACATTTTATACTGTCACTCCATTTATTTCATATAAATTTTAGTGACAAACTTGATGCACAAAGCACAGTTAGCACACTAAACGGATAACCCAGAAACATGTTGACAATGCCAGCACCTAGACAGACAATGTTTTTGAGGCCAGTGTGAGCCAGAGATAGAATACTACACTAGTAGGGAGTGTAGGGAAGTGAGGACCATAAAACTGCGTCACTAGGTGATAGTTATAGTGCCCGGAAGTGCCTAAAACACACTTTAAATGCAGAATTCTGCACTAAATAACAAAAATTCAGCATTTAACTATGCTAGTAAAGTGCAAAAACTTGGCAAAATAGTCCTAGATACTTTCCAAAGTGTTGGGAATTAAATGTGTCACTAAAAGTAACATAAAAGACACTTTATGGATTAATTTAGCACTTTAACGGACAACACCCAACCGAACAACCGGACTTTACCCGGAACACAAAAATATTGTCAAACACATTATTTTTATTTTTCTCAGCTAGTTAGGGTCCCCGAACACCCTAACACACTATATATTTAATAACACTCATAACACCCTAACTATATCACTTGGTTTCTAACTAAACATGTAACCATCCATTGAAACCCAGCCCTATACCCCCCCCCCTTGGGCGACGGTCACAATGGGTGACCCACCCATTGATTTTCTTCATTATTTTATTAGATCATGTAGTTGGATAATAGAACACATTGTACAATGGTTAATGATGGTTAGGGATTATAAGTAAACCCTTGGGTCCATCATTCTCCTCATCGCCATCAACATTTCAAACCTTTCTCTCCTTCTTCTCCTTGGATCGGCCGAAACCACCACACCCACCATCACCACCTTCAAGTTTCTTTCAAGCAATCCAAGGGCATCCAAAGGTGCTAGGAATCCTACAAGCAAGCTTGGTGTGTTCGGAAGCTCAAGGACCTCTCTCGTTTTCTTTTATCCATCACTTTTATACTCTTGAACTCCCCTAGCCTTGTGCTAGTGGTAAGTGTCTTAGATCTTCATCTTCTTCATATTTTTGATGGTTAATAGTTAAAAGAATGATGAAAAGATAAGAACTCTAAAGAAACATAAACAAGTCTTGGAACATAAACTAACTATGAGATGAAGTAGTGTTATAATGATAAAGAAATCATGTTATTCTTGTGATGTTATGATTGTTGTATGTTGTTTGTTAGTAAAAATGGTATGGATCATCACATGGACTTGCAAGATCATGCTTAAAAACATGAACTAGCAAGATGTGAAAGTTAGAAATGTTGTGGATGATGGAATCATCCACACATAAACTATGAACTTGAATAAATACATGTTTTCTTGAAAAATAAAGATCAAAATGAGTTATAATCTTGTAGATCTAAAGATCCACGAGTGGTTTTTCGAAAGAACCAAGTGAAAAGTATGAGTTTTGTTAAAACTTGGATCTTACACAAACTTATCATATTTTTAGTTAATAAACAAGTGTAGAAACACTTGTGTAATAAGAAAATTTCACAAAGAAATATTTTTGGAAAATATGACTAGAAGTTGTAAATATTCAAACTCTTTAAAAATAAAGTTTTTAAAGAACTAATCACATTTTTAAAGGTAACAAGACTTACTAAGTATGCTAGTAAGTTACTACATGTTTGTATAAATTTTCAAGTTCATAAGTTTATGGTTTATACTTATTTTTGTCAAGATTGGTAAATAGAGGCTGTATGTTGTTGATTGAAAATTGTTGAATGATTTTACAAAAGAAAATGACATGCTAGTAAGCATGGACACCTCCATTTACAAAGGAAACTCTAACGAATTTTTTCTAAAATAATTATTATTATTTTAACAAGTATAATATCAAAGTAACGCAACTCAAAATGCTAAACCCTAAGCTAAGGCACGGCCCATTCGTCTAATAGACATTAGTATGTGTAGGTCGTCACGCAGCAGATCGAGTTTGAGATTGACGTTACAGGATACGCACTTCTGTGAGTTCATGTCCCCCTTTTCTCTTTACTGTTTTCAGTTTTATACTTCGGGGGTGAAATACATGCGATAATTATTACAAACATTTATTTACATGTTATGGTTAGCGTAGGGAGGGTTTACTACTAGATCATGTGAAGGGTGGGTACAACACTTAAGGCCATTAATCCTCGTTGTTAGGACCGAGGGACACAAGAGTGATAGATCTATCTGGGTGTAGCGAGCCCACACCCGTGAGGCCGGGGCGGCCTATAGAGGTGACTGTGTCTTACCGCCGAAGCCCGGTAACAAATCTGCTAGGTTTGAGTTTTCCTGCACTTTCTCACACATATCAGTGGCTTTGCAACCTATTGGTGATCTCTTTTCCTTATTGCTACATACCAGGGACTTTTATTCATACATGAAAGGTTTATTCATACTCACTTTTACATGAACTCGCTCAACTTTTGTTGATTTTTCAAACTACATGCATTTCAGGAAATTAATGGATCTGGCGAAGTATGCAATCGTGTCAAGCTGCGTAGGAAGTAATGATGTCATCCAGGTTTAGGAGGTGTGACCCTTGCCTGGACGGGTTACACGTCTTTAAACCATGTTTTTATTTAGGTCTTTTGTGGTATCTTGAGAACACGTTTTAATTATGTCATGGTTGTATTTTGTTTCATGTGTCAACTTTTAAAACAATGTTGTTGTGGTAACTTTTAAAACTTAATGAATGGATGACTATCATGTGCTTTATTTTCATATAGCATTGTTATGATTGTGCTATGGTATTAAGAAGTCACACCAATTAAACCCACGCTTCCGTAAAAGCCAGGGTGTGACACCTTATCCATGACTCGTTAACCTTTTTAACCAGTTGCTGCTAATCTGAAGCCTGTTCCTGGCTCACTAACCTGCTAACCCATTACCCACGTGACCCGCGAACAAAATGATTAACCCAACAACTTGAAAATACATCAAAAGCACTTGAAGCATACAAAAGTAACTAAACAAATAAACTAAATTAATACTACCTATAATATAATAAATATGACAGTTATAAGTATTTGTGTTTATTTTAGTTACTATGATACGGGCAACATACTGACTAATTTTACACTTAATATTGAACAAATTAAAACCAATAAAACCAATAAGTGGTAGTTTTACCTCAAGGATGTTGATTAAGGTGAAATGTGAGGTTGTCGTAATCGTGAAAAATTGGCCTGAATTAGTCTTCTTTTAACGGCTCGGCTATTTACCTAGTTACAATTTGCACCTGAGCAGGGAACCGTGATTCACTTGGGTTCTTTTTGTCTTCCCATGTAGACGGATCGACCTTTGTTCCACCAAGAAATATTTGTTTCCCGTCGTGTTTGACATTCTTCATCTGTAAATAAACGACCCCGACATAATCAAATTTATTGAAATCGATCATAATTAATTTCAAAATAGAAACCAATTTCAAGATTTTCTTGAAAAGAAATAACATACTCGTTTTTAGATCACAACCTTCTAATACATAGCAGGTGAAAGAATAAATTTGGTTTGACTATCAAACATAAAAGAAGGTGCATTAGAAAAAGTAAAGCACATTATTAATATATCATCTTTGGCACTATAGTCAGCAATATGCTCAAGCAATGTTTCCACACTTGAGTTTTCTTCAGCACGCGAGTGCCAAATAGAAAAGTGCAATGGTGTCACTTCATTATGCATATAAAACATTAACGATTAAATATTTATAATGTTCACCGTGCAATAACTAATTATTTAAAAAAAAGGAAAAAAGATGGAACACATACATTTGCTTTGGCTTCGGTGGAAACCCCATGAGAGAGAAGAGGCCCTGCAGCTTCATTACCACCGTTTTAGCAGCCATATGCAATTGGGTTCCTCCATACTACACCATTGACCATTACGTCACCGTCTGTTCTCCGGTTCCACCCTGACCAATTACCCTAATCCGTTTCCACACGCACATAATGCATAATTTCCAACTCGGCATAAAAGTACACCATAATCCTCATCTGCAATCGCCATAACATGACCAACGCTCGCAGCTCTGTATCATTGATTCGTTCATTTAGCCCTAAAAGGTACTGTAAAACGTAATCAAATACCTCGCTAGACTTATCTTTGTTTTCATGAAGCTCAGTCTAAATCCTAACCGCCGCTAGATCTTGTTGTATTAGCCGCCGCCACGCGTAGTCTGCCGTCCTCGGGAAGTCAATTCTGGTAATCGTCGGTAGATCACCTTGAAAGAAGCACTTGTAACCCTTTGATCCATCGGATATGTGACATGCAAAAGGAGATAGGTCTGCCGGACCGTCGTTGGAAGTCGTCTTGGGTATCCGGAGTAAACAATTGCGGCCGCAGATGCGGCCCTCGCCGGTCATCGACACCAGAGATTAACAATCGCAGCCGGATTACACAAACGCAACAAACTTAATTTGCAATATGTAAAAGCTTAGGGGTGCTTAAACAAAAAAAAAACCATTGCAATATAGTAAAATCTTAGGGTTATTTGAAAAAACCATCAAAATATGTCAAAATTTGCGGAAAAATTGGGGAAAACTCTTGTTTCTACTAAAATTTTCAACTGTTGGTGTAATTTAAAACAGATCATCATCTGATCTACATAAATTATCAGAAAATTAGGTCAAAATAAACATCAAAATTAAGATCAGGTTATCAAAATTTTGGGAAAAAATAGTGTTTCTACTGAAATTTACAAACAAATCATCATCTGAACTCTAGAAATTATCATAAAATTCAGTCAAAACTGAATAAACATCAGAACTGAAATTTACAAACAAATCATCATCTGACCTACAGAAATCTCCTGCGAATCCTCCAGCGGCCGGAAACGGCATAAGACGGATCTGCAGCATCATCCGGATCTCTCATCCTCGCACATCTAAGCCTCTTCTTATTCCCCCATTTTAGAAACAAATATGTTGTTGTTTCCGGTTGTTTAAACCCTACAACTCCATTCTTCTCTAATCTATCCATAAATTTTCAAGATACAAGCCCTAGGCTAACAGGTTCATCACTGTGAGAGCATCATTGGAGTGTTCTTGATCTGGTTGCAGATCGAGAGAAGGAGGTTGTTTATGTTTTTTTAGTTTTGTTCGAAGGTGGATTGTGGATTTTGGTTTTGTTTTTTGTAGATATTGTTGTGGAATTGTAAGCATATTTGAAGATGATGAGGGTTTGGTTTGTTATATTAGTGCAAGAGGAAGAAGAAGGGGGAGGCAAAGAGGGTGGGAAACCACTGACTTTGTCTTTTAAGAGAGCATATAATATACAGACATCAATAAATTTAAATCTTAATTTAACCTATAAGTATGCAAACTAAAAATGGGTTCGGTTTGGTTCAGTTTAAGAATTCAGTGGTTCGGTTTCGGTTTTCAATTATCAAAAACCGTGACTAACGGCTTGGTTCACGGTTTAACCCAAAAACTGTCCAAACCGGACCCTGAACACTCCTAATATATATTTACATAGAATACAGTCACACATATACTCTCTATATGTTTATCCCTTTAGAAAACTTTAACACCACCACATGATCTCCACCACTGCCATTAGCACCAATCACCACTATGACAACCACCTCCCACACAACCAACACCGATTACCAGCTCTACCTCCACCACCATCACCTACCTAACCGCCACCAACCTCCTCCATCGTCACCTACACCACTATTGCAACCACCGCCTAAACCTGCAACCACCATCATCTCCAACCACACACCACCGTTATCCACCATCGTCACCATAACCACTCCACCGTTTGACACTCCATCACTACACGACCATCCATCACCTAACATGTGACACACCACCATCACACCCATCAACATTGATTCATCGTCGCCACCTCCAATCAGAACGGCCGACAGACCTGGCTTAACGATCACCTACAACACCAAACCCTCTAACTCCGGCCGAAGATTCACTATTACACCACCATTAAACCTGCAACACCATATCTAGCCGACAAGCAACACCATTTCAGATCTGGTTCGCAGTTTTTAATATCCCATTATGGTATTTCAGATCTGATTTCAGTTATGGACGAATTTTTAAGTGGTGGTGATTGATTGTGGTGGTGGCAAATGAGACTTACGCGTAACCGGAGGTGAATCAGTTTGTTTGGCAAATAGAGAGAAAGATACATAATGGGGGTAAGGGTAGGATGAGGTGGGTAGTTGGGTTATATATATGATTAACTGATTAGGTGGAGGATGTAGGTTGGACAGCGCATGGCGGATGACGAAAACAACATATTTGACTAAAATACCCAACAGCGGTCAGGGTTCTGCTGTGATTTAGAGATGGTGACGAAGGTTGAGAGGGCGATGGTGAGACGTGTCACGCCCTGACTTTTTCAAAAGCGTGATTATGTGTGACTTGCTTAATATCATTGCATTCAACCATAACAAACAACTATATGACAAAACCAAGATGTTCATGCATTAGTTAGTTTCAAACATTACAAACAACATTGTTTTAAATCCCAAACACAGACTTCATGTTCAAAATACAACACCAACAAACTTTTAAGTTCCATATCGGACTTCACAAAAGACACTAACAAACTAGGTTTTGAGTCATGTATCCTATCCAAGATAAGATACATATCTCAAACCCTTCGACTCCGGATGACATCTTTTATTAAAGACACGACTTGAAAACTTCAGCGCCCGCCAGATCCACATTTAGTTTCCTGAAATACATGTAGTTTGAAAACATCAACAAAAGTTGAGCGAGTTCATGTGTTTTATATGTGTGCACGAATAAACCTTGTAATCATTGTAAGTATGTATGTTTGTAAACCACAGTATGAAAGCAAACAAGGAAACAGATCAATTAACGGTTTGCAAGGCCATTAACATCTGTGCAATGGCGTAGGAAGGCTCAAACCTAGCAGATTTTGTACCGGGCTTCCGGCTGGAAGACATAGTCACCTCATGGGCCAAATCCCGGTCCTCATGGGTGGGGCTCGCTGCACCCAAATAGATCTATCACTCATGTCCCTCGGTCCTTATATGAGGATTAATGGTCTTAAGTGTGCGCCTACCCATTCACATGATCTAACAGTTCATTCCTTAGCTAACCATACCATTTGAAATCATTGAAATATTTGTAACATGCATTTCACCCCCGAAGTTATAAATCGAAAACAGTTAAAAGAAAAGGGGGACATGAACTCACAATCTTGCGTCTTGAATCCGATGTAACTCAAAGCTTTTCCTAGTGTGCACGACTACCTACAAACGTACCACGGTTTATTAGACGGGTGGGTCGTGCCTTGACCTTAGTCTTAGTTAGTATCTTTGAGTTACGTTTCTTTGTGTCATCAATATTATTCCAAGTTATATAATTATTTGTTAAAATAATAAATATTTTAACTTAAATTATATTTATTAAATTTTGGAATATTAGTTAAAATAATATATTTTAACTTGCCATATAATGTATTTGTACATGTACTCCTTCCCAAGGATGGGTGTATTCTTACTCGTATTCTTATACTTGTATATTTTTGCCAAGTATCGGTGGCGTATTCCGGTGTATTTATACGTAAGAGAATACGTATTTTAATTGTGTTTATTAAGTATTCTTATACTTAATTTTCGTATTAATTTTTTCGGAATAATATTTCTAATAAAAATTCACCAATATTTTAAGAAAACTTACGTAGAAAAATTATTTATAATGTTTCCCTTGGCAAAAATAATTGTATTTTCATTCAAACCTTAAAAATAATATATTTTTAAGTTTATCTTAGAAAATATATATAAATCTATTTTCACCCAAAAATAATGTATTCCATGTTTATTTAAGAAAATATATATTTTCTCTCAAAAATAATATATCTTCCAATAATTTCAAGAAAACATATATATTTTTATTTAACCGAAAATAATATATTTTCTTCTTGTAAAAAATATGATATATCTTTGTAGTAATTTAAAAATCATATTTTTCTTCTCTTGGTGTCCAAAATACCATTTACCAAAATATATTTATGACTTAAATTCCGGAATATTTTTGTAAGTTATATTCCTTGTTCGGTTTCACCAATATTTTGGGTATAATTATATATTTAATTCTTGGAATTTTGGTAACATTTTGTATTGTATTTTTTGGTATTTTGGTGAGTTATATTATTTCAAGTCCTAAAATAATATAACTAATACACATAATATACAAATAATCACACACATGGTGACATCTAAATATATATTCTCCTAAATACATATTTAGTCACTTTTATTAACAAAAACCAACCTCCAATATTTTGTAGTTTTTGTAACAAATATTATGGCAAACTTTATATGAAAAATCATGGTTAAAATATACTTGTAAATATTTGTTTTAAAATATTTTTCTAAGTGTTTAATTTCTAGAAAAAATTTGTCATAGTTTCCCCTTAAAAATGGAGGTTTCCATGCTTTCAAAGCATATCATTTTCTTTTATAAATCATCACAATCAACAACAAATCAAATAATACTTACTAATTTGCCAAAATCAAGCTATAATCACTACCTCATGAACTTGAAAATTTACAAAAATTTGTAGTAACTTACTAGTGTGTTTAGTAAGCTTAGTTACCCTTTAAAGTGTGGTTGTTTATTTGAAAACATCATTATTGAAGAATTTAGATGTTTACAACTTGTAAATTATTTTTCTAAAAATATTTCTTCTTGAGTTTTTCTTGTTAAACACATGATTCTACACTTGATTAACCACTAAAAATGTAATTAATTTCTTTAAGAACCAAGTTTATGTAAATCTTGTATTTTAACTTAGTTTCTTGAGAAAATCATTCTTAAAATTATATGTTTACAAGACTTATATTCATTTTGATCATCATTATTCAAGAAAAACATTTAATACTTCAAGTTCATGCTTTTACATAAGGATGATCACTTTGATTTCTAACATAATCATCCTCTCATCTTGCTAGATTATGTCTTTAATCATTATCTAGCAAGTTCATATGATGTTTAACATCATAAACACAAGAAATCATCAATCAATATTCACACATACATTAAACAACATGTATTCTTATGGTTTTTTGTCTTATGTTTAAGATTTATGTTCTTGATCATTAGTGTTCTTCATGTTAAGTTACTGGTTTCATTCTTTAACCAACTAAATAAGATGTAAAGTGAGATGTAGATGATCTTACTACTAGCTCAAGGCTAGGGATGAACACAAGATGAAGATGAATGATGTGGTTAATAGCACTTGCAAGAGGTCCTTCCACTTCCAAGAGCTCCTAGCTTCCTTGTAATGCTTCTTACACCTTTGTATATCAAGAGAATGGATGGAAATTGAATAATGAAGGTGGTTGTGTGTGTGTAGGTTCTCGGCCGAGAGATGAAGGGAGAGGAAGAGAAAGAGAAAGATGGTGTTGGTGAAATGTGAAGGAAATGAAGATGTTGTGAACTCTTGGTTTAAGTTATAATACTCCAACACATTGTAATCCAAGGGTTCTTATGTTACATAAAGTTAGAGACAAGATCAAGTTTAATAATCAAAGAAATCCAAGGTGGGGCCACCTTGTCTATCCGAGTTCATGAGGGGGGGGGGGTCTTAGTTAAGTTGAAATGGCTAGTTAGGTTTAATGGTTGAAATCCAAGGGATTTAGTTAGGTGTTTAGTTATTAGGATGTTATATAATATGTTATGATGTTCGGGGACCATAACTAGCTCGGAAATTGTAAAACAATGCTTCTAGTGAAAATTTGGTGTTTCGGGTAGTGTCCGGTTGTTCGGTTGGTTACCGGTTCGTTAAGGTGCTAAACTATGCAGTTTAGTGTGCTTTATGTTACCTTTTGTGACTGTTTTGATTCCCGACACTTAGGAAAGCATTCTGGACCATTTAACCATATTTCTGCATGATATTTAATTGTTTAAATGTTGAATTATGCAGAATTCTGTAGTTTATGTGAGTTTAGGCACTTTTCAGCACTTAAACTATCACTTAGGAATGCAGTTTTATGATCCTTACTTCCCTACACACTATACTAGTGTAACTCTTGGTTTCTGGCTCACTCTGTGTCTCAATACTATGTCTGTCTATGTACTGAACTCTGTCAGCATTTTTCTGATTAATCTGATAACTGTGCTATCTTTGTTTCGTGCATCATTTGAATCAATAAATGTTGCATGCAATAATGATATGACATTTTGCAATATATGATGCACATGTATGTATATGGCAATAATCAGAAAGCAGTTCATGTCATTAATTGTAAATCGGCACAATCATTAAGTCATAACTACTGTTTAATAATTGTTCGGATACATGCAAATTTGACAATTGTCACAAGACGAAGGTCCGGCGGCCAAATTAGTGTGTGTGTGTGTGTGTGTGTGTGTGTATGTGATTTGAATTGGTTAGTTATCGTGATATTCAATTGAGTTTTATAGGGGTAATGAATATTAAGGGTATTTTAAGTTTTGTTGGTGCATGTTATGTGACAACAACTTTGGATTGGTCTTTGGATATTAAACAGAAGATTGGATCATGAAGACTTAAAGATTTTGAGTTTATGAAGCCCAATCAAGTCCAAGTTCGTATCAAGTCTATTAGGCCCAAGTTTATTTAACAAATGTAATATGGGCAAAGCCCAATTTGAGTTGTAGGCTGTGTGTATATAAACAGCCTTTAGACTAGAGTTTTAGGGTTAGACTTTTAGACATTGTGAGAGAGCATTCGAATTTGAGAGAGTTTTAGAACAAACAGAAATCGGCTGTTAGGTTCTTGGAGATCTTAGTGATTGTAAAACGCTTCTAAGGTTTGATAATCACAGAAGATCAGTTTGAAAGTTTGTGTGTTTATGTGTTCAAGTTCTTACTCTTCTACACGTTTCTGATTCTGTGTTCGAAGGTTAATCAAGGAGATTCCACACCCTTGATAGATTAACAGTCCTGTTACAATCCATACGGGATTATGGGACCTACAAGTTTGTTGTTGTGGCTTTTGATCTGAACGAGTCGCCGGAAAAATAGCAGATCATTGGAGGGGGTAGGGTGGGTTGCCGGAGAAGAAAGGTACGGAAGGAGGTGTGGGGTTGAGATGAGATTTTAGTTATATTTTAATAAAAATGATTAAAAGAAAAAAATACAAAACTGGTTTTGGATGAATATGGCAATTTAGAAACTTTTTTTATTATTGCCAAAAATACCCCTGGTTATAACCAAGTTTTTAGACTGAGTTAGGCAATGTGATCAAAATGGCAATTTGTGACAAACCTCAAGGACTAAAATGACAATTTAATCTTTAATAAACAAGTTTAGTTAGATTCACTAGCTTAATCCCACGATATAGGGCCAGATTCCCCGAAAATACTTGAAGATGAAGGGGAAGTGGCAATGTTGAGAAGTATTCGGGGTTGTTTTATTATTACTTTTTTTTGGAATTTACATAAATGGTCCTTCTCATTTTTTTTGAAAGGCCGATAGAAAAACTTCTATTTCAACAAAAAGGTGCCAACGGATTGTTAGCAAAAATACATACAGTACAGACATTTTAATTTAATTAAGCCCGCATACATGCTAACTAAAAGTACACTAGCTGAAAGGGTAAGGTCCCAAAAACCTTGCGCAGGTGCATGGGACCATACCACAACTTCACCACAATAGACCTTCTTTAAGAGAACCCTGCGCGGCTGCGCACCGATTCTAAAGAAGAAACTTAAAAGAGAACAGTCTCCAACATCCGCGGCGCCGGGATAAGAGCTGATAACACATCCTTGCGCGGACTCATGTAACGGAATAGTTAGGATAAAACCCTAATAACATCTCCACACGAATATCACCCAGACTTGGACAGAAAGTAACCTTTCTGTTACAACAGAATTTACATACGGCAGAGCCACATAGGATTACAACTGTAAATCTTCTAGAAGGCCCTATCGTGCACAACCATTTGGTTATAACCGAATGGCCACGTGGCATCATCCTGAACGCCCCCCAAGCTCACGATGATGGCACTGAATTGAAGAAGGATCTACATCCACCCACTTTTTACGTGGCATCTCCCCAACCATTGATCATGCCCATGATCCGTGTGCATAAGCATCAAGATGAGGATTAACGACAAAAGAAATAACCGCTTACGGAAAATGCTTTCCGTTATCTCTCCCGTCAACAAACTTTCCCGCCCAAATTCGGTTATAAATAAGGATAATTCAGGTACAATCTCTCAAGTTACTTTCACTTCACTTTCACTATTACTTCTTCTTCTTCATTGAAACCTATACTTATTCTCACGCCGGAGGGTGGTCACGGAGAGAACCCCCATTCTCCCTGTGGTAAGTCTAACAGTTGTTCGTTTTGCAGTTATCATTCGAAAAAGGAGATCAGCCAACCCTGAATCAAACGAGAGGACTCACTCTTTTATTCAGAACTAAACCCCTGGTTCAGTTGATTCCGGTCATTTGAACCAGTGTTTCTTCATCAGCAATCCCATGTTAAACCATGCATCTTTGCCCGATTTCGGATCCCCAAGAAGACAAGGCTCTTTATTTCCTCCATAATTCTTCCGAGGTGTGGTTGTCTACCATTAAAAAGCAGATAATTTTTGCACTTCCAGATGCACTAGAAAACCGTTTGATTGACCAACTGAATCGCGTTCTTCCATTTTTAGGATCCCCTCATATACTTATGCATAGTGAACAAATATGATGCAACAAAAGCATAACCAGGCTGGATCTTACACCAGCTTGCAATTTGTTCCCAAATCGATTGTGCCAACGAACATGATACAAATAAATGATCTGTGGTTTCGTTATTTTCCCTGCAAAAACGACATTGACAAGAGTCGATATGCACATTCCTCTTATCAAATTCAACGACTATGGGGATCCTATTTAGATAAACACTCCAAGACAAAAAAATTTACCTTGATAGTACACCGGTTGTTCCAAGAGAAAGCAAACTTAGAGTTCGTGTTTCCTACATTCTGCATCCGCATCCGCATCCGCATCCGTACGCACCGAATTGTAAACCCACCTGACTGCTCCAGCCCCTAAACCCAATTATCCCCAATCTCTTCCAGTTTCGCATCAGCAAGCACAACCAGAAGGCTATCCAGCTCTAAAGCTTCAGTAGCCGACCCAGGTCTTCTAGTCCACTTAAAGCTAATGATCGGGATCCCGTTCCGCATCTCGACCCGGTCCACCACCACTGTGTTCTTGTGTTTTTCAATTGAGAACAGATTTGGGAACATGGTTTGAAGGGACTCATCAAAGATCCATCTGTCTCTCTAGAATTGGATTGACATATCATTCCCCAGATGCGATAAGCTCGATCTCTCAATTCCCAACTCCCCAAGATATCTTGAAATTCCAACCACTTGCGTTAATGGACCCGCAGCCGTTAGACAGGCTGGGATAGAATTCCATTGCCTTGAATTGCTATGAATGCACCATATAATTTTTCTCCAAAAGTTATTGGTATCGACCTTGAACCTCCACCACCACTTGGCTTGTAGTGTTATGTTATCATCTTCTAGTGACCCGAATCCCACTCCACCCCGTTCTTTAGATGCCATAACCTTTTGCCACGCTATTTGAGAAACTTTTCCGTGTTCCGTTCTTTAGATACCATAATATGTCACACCCTGTCTTTTGCGGAAGCGTATGATGTGTGACTAGCTTGTTATCATTGCATTCGATCATAATAAACAACTACATGATTTAAAACGATGTTCATCCATTCGGAAAATTTTGAGGATCACAAACACTTGTCATTTAAGTTTTAAAACACAACCTTCATCTAGGTTACAATTCAACAAAAGTGGATGACATCTAAACTTGTAGTCTACTTCTAGTTACAACACTTGCGCCCAAGATCCATCCTGTCACCTGAAATACATGTAATTTTGGAAAACATCAACATAAAGTTGAGCGAGTTCATGCGTTTTGCATACCGAGTATGAAAACATGGTATGTATCTTGTATAAATAAAGTATTCTTGCAAAAATCAAGTTTTCTTGTGTACACCACGTACTAATTGAATGTTTGTACAAAGACATTTCGGCATGTGAGGACATATGGAGCATTAGTGTTGGCTCCTTTAAGGCATGTGAGGACTTATGGAGCATTAGTGTTGGCTCCTTTAACTATGTCGATTACCCTCGACTGTGTCGATTAACCTCGACTGTGTCAATTTCCCTTGACTGTGTCGATTACCCTCGACTGTGTCGATTTACCTCGACTGTGTTGATTTACCTCGACTGGGACACCGAAGCACTCAAGAGGTCACATAAGGACCATGAGTGGGGCTCGGCCGTACCCGTTATATCTAACCCTCGTCCCTAATTACTGAATGTTTTTAATGGCTTGGTACTAGTTTTCACCAAGACTTTATGGCATTTTTAGTATTAAGTCTATGCTCACATGATCTAGTAATTTCTAGGCATTTCTTAAAGCACATCATACTTGGTTCTCGTTCTCACCAAGTGTGCTTCTCGTATTTTTGTATTCTCGATTCGTATTGCACTCGGTACTCGTTCTCACCAAGAGTGCTTCTTGTATTTTTACTACTTGTAAAAAAATTATAATATTTGTAACATGTATTTCACCCCCGAGAGTTATAAAACCAAAAACAGTTAAAGAAAAAGGGGAGCATGAACTCACAACTTTGCGTTCCTGCGTCGTAAACTTCACCGGAGTTGCTTATCTAGCATCGTGACCTAAACGCGTTTTATTAACGTTAGTCACTAGACTTGTATCGCACAAGTGCAAGTCACTATCTTTTGTATTTGTGTTCTTGTGTTAAAAATATTTATATTTTTAACTATTTGTCTTATATCATTTTCTCAAAAATAAATATACGTATCTTGTATTTTGCACCCGAATTATGTATTTTGTCCAAGTAATATATTTTCATAAATATATCCTCTTGTATGTGTCTAAGCATGTTGTATGTGTATTTTCATGTTTATACTCCTCATGAGTATTTAGTTTATCTTTACGTCTCAATACGCTAGCACGTATAACACATACTATATTCACTTAGCACAAAAGTTGGTGATAAAATAATATATATTTTTCTCTCAAAAATATACATATTTATATCCACTTTTATTTTTGAAGAAATCCTCATTTCTTATCACCAAAAATTAGGGAAACCTTGGTAATACCTTTAAATACATTTTTAGGGAATAAGTTCTTCAAAAACTTATATTTTTCTAAGTGTCAAAATTTATAAAAATTTTGACAGAGTTTCCCCTAAAAATGGAGGTTTCCCATATTTTCAAAACATGTGTTTATTTTCTTTTAAATCGTCAACAATCATCAACAACAATTATCAACAATAATCATCAACAACAATTATCAACAATAATCATCAACAACAATCACTAATTTTCCCCATTTCATGAACTTGCATATTTACAAAAATGTGTAGTAATTTACTAGCACATTTAGTAAGTCTTGTTATCTTTAAAAATAAGTTTAATTTCTTAAAAAAAAAAACTTTATTTTTAAAGAATATGAAGTTCCACAACTTCTAGTCGGTTTTTACGAAAATTATTTCTTTGTTAAAACTTTTGTTACACTAGTGTTCGCACACTTGTTTGATCACAAAAAATCACTTTTGTTTGTGTAAGATCCGGATTAGAACATGTGATTTCTTTTGACGCTTGGTCTTTTGAAAATACCACTTGTGGACACATAGATCGGCTAGTTTTAGACACTATTTCATAAGTAAAAATACTTTTACACAAGTTCATGTTTCTTGTGTGGTAGAGTTTAACCTTTTAACCCTTGCACCATTTCAAACAAGCTTATGTCAAGATCCATGATCTTAACCAAACAGGGTTAAATGATGATCCGAGCTACCACAACGTAGATCGGGCCTAAATAATCACAAATTTCAATTACTACAACATTTACACAACTAGTGAGCTTTTAACCATCATTTTTCATGTTTTTAGTATACTTTAATGCACCATTTTGTAAGATTTCGAGTTTTAATCATTACACATCACATTAACCACTTCAAAATAGCTCAAGAATGTGTTTTAAGCAACATACCACTAGCTCGAGGCTAGGGAAGTATCTAGACGCGAATGTGGTGGATAAAAGCTAGAGAAAGAGGTCCTTCGAGCTCCGAGTGCACCAAGCCTTCTTATGCGTGACACTTGACACTTGTATGATGTTGGAATGTGAAGAACAAAATCGAAAAATATGATGGATGATCAAGGGGTGTTCGGCCGAAAGTTTTTGAGGGAGAGGAGAGAGTAGTTTTGTGGTGTTGGGTGGTGAATTGTTTAGTGTGCCATCTCAAGGTATTTATAGACATTCCATATGGCATATTCCTAGCATATTCCTGGCATATTCCTGGAATATTCCTAGCATATTCCTGGCATATTCCTGGAATATTCCTAGCATATTCCTGGCATATTCCTGGCATATTCCTGGAATATTCCTAGCATATTCCTAGCATATTCTTTGGAATATTCCTAGCATATTCTTTGGAATATTCCTAGCATATTCCTAACATATTCCTGGAATATTCTTAGCATATTCCTAGCATATTCTTGGAATATTCCTAGCATATTCCTAGCATATTCCTGGAATATTCTTAGCATATTCCTAGCATATTCCTGGAATATTCCTAGGTTTTCTGCGTTGTCTGCGTTTTGCAGTGTAAGCACTGTGTCGCGTAGGAACACACGGTACGTGCTTAAACTTGAAAAAATAACGTTTTTAAGCGTTTTAATTTATTTTTCAACACGAACCTGATTAAAATAAAATTTTAATCATAACAGAATATTTGTGGGATTAAATATTATCCGGGCGGCCATCAACGTTCGTTTCGCAGTTTTGTCGCAATTAGTTCTGCTCTTAAAGTGTGTTTCGGGTGCTTTTTAGTGCTTATTTTTGCTTTCATATAGCATATATATTAAACCCTTGTATGTACTCTTGGGTTTTAATGTATTCTTGTTATTGGACCTACACCTAGGCTCCAATTTTATTGTCTGACTGCTTTCTGCAGTTCCGTTGACATAGTGTGTCTTACCGGTGAGTTTACTAATATTTTTGACGCAACGCTCTCGTTTTTGCATAAAGCAATATTTTGTAGTATAAAACGTACATGAATTCACTTGTATGGAATTCAGAAACTTATTTCTCTTGTAAACTAGATCATGTATGTTCATTAAGGCATAGATCACTGTTCATTTAGTGTACGGAATGTACGGAAAAGTGACGGTTGTCACAGTCTCCCCCTGTTAAAAGAATTTCGTCCCGAAATTCAAGCGATGCCATCGGTCGCAGGGGAGTTGTGAAACCAATATGGTCACTTATATTTGAAACACGTCTTTGTGTTCTCATGTCATGTATTTTATCATGCTCAAGTAAATCAATCATGTCTTTTCTGCATTTTGTGGACTCTTGGTCCGAAACCTCAACAGGTTGTATAGTATATCATTGACGTGAATCTTATTTGTGGGAACTATGACTGTTCCTTGCGTCAGACTCCTCTAAAGACTAGACACATGAATGTGTCGCGATCACTACTGATCTTTTTCTGGAAGCTTCATCTTGTGAACAATGGTTCTGATCCCTACACCGGGGATTCAATCTTTTCGTTTTCGAATTCACACTACGCCCTTTCTAGGCGCGGCTCTCAATTTAGTCGTGCTTCTTGTCTCAAATTCTTACGATTTCTGCCTCTCATCGGCGTAATCTTTCTGTGTTCTGCGGGCTGTCTTGATATAATCGCATATATGAACGACCTTGCCTCTAGATTTTTCCTGGACCATCTCGGCCAGTTGATCCATTATTCCCGGTCTCCGTTCAACACAACGGGAATTGACTCATTACGTTCCATCTAAAGCTTTACTCAAAGCGGTTTAGACGGCGGCGTGATAAATACTGTTGTAGGAAGACTCTACTAAGGGTAAGTGAGTGTTCCAACTTTTTATCAAAGTTTATCACACAAGCACGCATCTTGTTCATACAGTCTGCATCGTTCAACAGCTCAGTTCATATTCGAGTTCTTACGATCATCGGTGTGCTGCAATCCCTTGCGATCAGTAAAGATCGTGCAACGTTTTCTTTCAGGTAATAACGCCCAGTTTGCTGCGCGCAATGACTGTACCTATCTCAAGGGTTCTTCTCATGATTCCTTAATCAATGTGCCACGTATGTAATGTCGTGGTCTTGTTGCATCGGCGTACAATCGAGACTTTGTCGAGAGGCGTCACATAATTGCAACTCTAGCTCCTTAGCTCTTGGTTGCAGGGTTGGCATGAATCTCGTTCTTATCCATCATGGATCTGAAAGTTCTCACTTCGCGAATTCGAAATCCGCTTTTCGTCATCATAGCGCTTAACTGTTCTTTCTCTAAGAGTTGCAAGGTAAATTGCAGTTGTTGCTCACGACCTTCCTTGGTCATTGGCCATATGAGAATGTAGTCAATAAGTATATGGCTTATCTAGGTATGGCTTACACGTTCGATTTCATGAGGTCCATGAATATTGTCGATGCATGTGTTAGGCCAAATGGTACGACAAGGAACTCGTAACTTCCAAAGCGAGTCCTAAAGGTCGTTTCAGGGACACTTCCTTCTGGTATACACAGTCATGGACATCCTGTCCTCAAGTTGATCCTTGGGTGGCAACTAGGATCTTATGATTTTGTCTGTTTATGTTGCCAGTCGTTGGCAAAGGATTCTGATTCTCAATTCTCAGGAATTTACGCAAAATGGAACTGCCAACTTTCTCCTCATATCCCTAACTAAAGGCGTCATGTCCTTAACTTCCTCTGTCTGGTAGCTCTTGCAGTTACGTCCGGAGCTCATGCTTTATGGACGAAGTTAGTCGGTAAGACATTATTCGACACGGGTGCTGCTCTTGGCACGTGGTTTATCCTAAACTTCTCTTGACGCTGCGAAGGGGCATTTCTGGCAAGTCTTTTGAAAAGGCTACTAGAACTTCTTCCATCGCGGGGATGTTCCCAGGTTCTGCAGTCTACTCAGAGGCATTTCTATGCCTCTTCGACCAATGAAGGATGTCGTAGATCTGCCGCCTTATGGGGTCTAGCATCCTTGCGCCTATTACAGTAAAGTTGGGTTTCATCATTCGCACGAGGGATGCGTCTGATTTTCTCGTATTGACGACTTCAGCTGCATACTTGGATTTCCGATCCATGCTGATTATTATGACCTCACGAGTCAATGGTAACAGAAGGTTACGGCCCTCTGAGTGCCTAATCACGATCCTTAATCGCTTCGACTGTTTAAGCTATCCTTCTATATGCCCATTTCTAAAGAATACGGGACGTCTATCTTACTTGAGACTAGGCCAAGAAGTTTCTTAAGTTCTAAGCATGCAAGGTTAAGGTTGATG
>NC_035443.2:122400444-122538031 GCF_002127325.2 Helianthus annuus
AATGATTCATGTGTTATCACAGAATACCTAGATCGGTTTCTGAATACTTGAAACCACATTGAGGTCGTTGATGAACTATTTCATCCAAGTAGATTCTTCCGCAGCATCTGATGCAACTATACATTCGGATTCGGTGGCTGAATCCGCCACTATACTCTGTTTGGAGCTTTTTCCAATAGACAACTTCTCCATTGAGAGTGAATACGAATCCTAATTGTGAACGAGAATTATCTCAGTCACTTTGGAAGCCAGCATCAGTGTAACACTTTACAGTGAGCTCCTCTTCCACTCCTCCAAACACCAAGAACATATATTTGGTTCTTCTCAAGTACCTCTGAATGTTCTTTGCTGCAGTCCAATGGCAATGCCAGGACTATGTTGAAAAACGACTAGTCATGCTTAATGCATACGAGACGTTAAGTCTATTACATAGCATACATGATTAAACCAATCGCTGAAGCATATGGAACTACTTACATTTGCTTAGTTTCAATATCCGTTGAAGGAGATTGCGATTTGTACAACACGGTTCCTGTTAGTCATAGGTACACCTCCTTTCTTGGAGTTTTCCATCTTGAAGCGTGTCATCATTTTGTCTATGTACGTTCTTTGACTTAGCCCTAGAAGCCGCTTAGATCTATCCCTATAGATCTTCATTCCCAGAATGTAAGCAGGTTCTCCAAGATCTTTCATTGCGAAGAAAGATCCCAAATAGTGTTTAACTTTGTTAAGCATAGGGATGTTTATTTCCAATGATTAGTATATCATCCACATACAGGATGAGGAATGATATGGTGCTCCCACTAACCTTTCTGTAAACACAAGCCTCAGCTTCATTCTTGACAAAACCAAACTCTTTGATCTTCTGGTCAAAATGAAGATTCCAGCTACGAGATGCTTGCTTAAGTCCATAAATGGACTTATTGGGTTTGCACACCTTAGTTGGATATTTAGGATCGACGAAACCTTCAGGCCGAACCATATAGACATCTTTAGAGAGATGTCTATTAAGAAGGGAGGTCTTGACATCCGTTTGCCATATTTTGTAATCATAGTATGCAACTATGGCAAGCAATATCCTGATTGCTTTAATCATAGCAACGGGCGAGAAGGTCTCATCATAGTCAATACTTTGAGTTTGAGTGAAACCCTTCACAACTAGCCGTGCTTTATAGGTGCGTATATTTCCATGCATATCGGTTTTCCTCTTGAAAATCCATTTGCTCCCTACTGCCCGAGATTCGGGGGGTAGCTCAACCAAGTCCCATACTTGATTCTCATGCATAGATTGCATCTCGACGTTCATGGCTTCTTGCCATTTCTCAGATTCTGAATCTAAGATTGCAGATTCGTAGTTAGCAGGTTTGTCATTAGACTCAGCTACTAATAAGACTTCGGGACCTTTTAGATGCCATAGACATCTATAAGATTCTTGTGAATTCTACTACTTCTGTAAATGCTTGTGTTTTATGTCTGATTCATTGGTAACAACTACTTGTTGATCAAACAACCCGACTACATTAGTGGTTGATTGTTGTTCTTAAATTTCTTCAAGATCAACCACATTATTTCCAATTTCCGATTAAGAAGTTCTTCCTCGAGAAAGTGTCCCTTCCGTTTGATGGAAATCACATTTGCATCAGGATGGTAGAAATAATATCCGCTTCTTTTATAGTATTTGACGAAAACAACCTTTTCGCATCGAGGATCGAGCTTATCATCAGAATCGCTTGTGATGTATTGTAAGGCCCTAGTTCGTATTTGACAAAAAGTCGCAGCGGAAATACGTACCATAAAATTTCTTTCATTATAAACGTTTTGACGTACTTGAAAGTTCATTTTAAAATAATTTTTTTACAACATATGCATCCTTCGTACTCATTTAATAAAATAAAAGAATAACTTATGTTTATCAAATTACATACTCAAGCATTCCCGTACAATCTATCTTGTGACTCGGTCTTTGATCGCTACTCCTCGTGATGATAATCTGTGATTCGTACAACCTGCACCCACCACATACATTCGCAAAATTAGCATACATTACATACAAACAAGATTCTCAATCATGTAGTCTCGTTACGTTCTATCCACATATACTTTCCATCCCGTTATCTTTCTAGATTTAATCATTCCATCCGGGTGTCTAATCCTTGGCGAAACTTCACTAATGTACCTGCATTACATTTCATTCTCGAGGCACACTGTTAATAACGCCAATACTTAAATGTATTGAAACCACGTATACAATACATACATAACTACGTACATACATACATACCTTTACTTGCATACATACGCATCTACTTACATACATACATGATTACGTCTTCACATACGTACTTACATACATACATACATAACTACATACATACATACCTACTCACATACATACATACATACATACATACATACATACATACATACATACATACATACATACATACATACATACATACATACATACATACATACATACATACATACATACATACATACATACATACATACATACATACATACATACATACATACATACATACATACATACATACATACATACATACATACATACATACATACATACATACATACATACATACATACATACATACATACATACATACATACATACATACATACATACATACATACATACATACATACATACAAGTCACATTCACTTATTTGTAAGTTGAGCCTTAACTACAAACATATCGACACAAATCAATGCGATTACAAACAAACATAACCGACTAACTTCCAACAAACATGATGAACATTCAGCAACACAATGAACATCCCATTAACACGATGAACATTCATGTCACACCCCAATTTCCACGTGTCTCACCGGTGGGCCCGGTGGGGGATTACCGTGACGATGTTGGCAACAATATAGTCAAACCACACAATTATATAATGCACAGCGGAAGCATAAGATAAATATATAAATTTCAACCTCTGATTGTAATATCAAAATGTATTACAGGGTTGAATATATCCACAGTGGATCGTAAATAAATAAAGTATTGTTCCATTAGATACTGCAATCAAGCTTGCGAGGCTTATCCCGACGCTAGGGAGCTAATACCAGCCAATTACGTTTAGGTACCTGCACTTAATCTTTTTGGGGAAAATACGTCAGTTTACACTGGTAAATACATTCAACTGACACATTTGAAAATGTTTATTAAAATTGATTTGAATGCACAAGGCACAAACTCTTTTTAACTTGGGAAAATTCATAATGATCTTGTGAACGTTTTACATGTTCTTTTATGCGTTCAGTAGCCCGGGTCGTGCCGGGTTAAAGATTTATAGACACACCACGTTTGCGTAAAACCGTAGTACAAAAACCAACGGCTACGTCTTTTAGTTTTAATGTCGACACTTTATACCGGGTGTACGCCTACACCGGGATGTCGATGGTCGTGGCCATTTCGTAAAATGATGCCGAGGATATCCGGGACAACGGTCATTAAACCCCCCAAAGGCTTATAAGCAACAAAACTGTTTAAATGAGCCGATCATATTTAATCAATTAACCACCTAAGCGATGGAATTATATAATGCTCAATCAAGCGGTATTAATATACCGTAACCCAAGCCCATATAGGGGAAATAAGTTAAAGTATTTACCTTTGCAAGTTTTAATCCTTAATTTAGATCAAGTCACCGATAGCTTTTACTGGGGCTCCTAATCTGGAACGAAGGTTTTAATTAACCTCTTAGAATCCTAACGGTCCTTGTATTAGCCGTAGCTTAAACCGGTTGATTCCGATATATAGATATGGTTAATTCGCACGAAAAGGCGAAAACCGAGAATGGGGTATGATTTGGACCCAACAAGTTCAGTGACTTGTTTTATATTGGGTTTATAGTTCATACTCTGGATTTTGGGGTTCAAATGATATGATTTGACCCATATCGGCTATTGCACGAAAACTAGTTCCATGAGCCGTACCGTGTGCGCAAATAGGCGAAACGGTTAACTATGAGAGTCGTACGCTTATTTCCTAAGTCAATATGCCTTAAAAGTATTTTGGTATCAGTAGGATACCTTCCGTGACGCCCGTAACGAGTTTAAGTTTATATTATGCCCCGTAGGGGCTTTTTCGGTCATTTTAAAGACTTTAAAAGGGCTTTTTGAGTTCTACAGGAAATCTGAGTTTTCCGAACAGCTTATAAAGCTTAAAATACTTTATTTATTATTTAAAACCAGTAGCAACTGGAATCGGGTCAAAAGACCTTGTAGAACTCCCGTTTTTGGCCAAAAAGGGCATATTCGGTATTTACCGAACCGTAGCCATAACCGCATGTTATGAGCAAGGTAAAATTATTAAAAATCTTTAAAATTCCCAAAATATTATTTTACCACAGTGGGTAAAAGTTTTGGGTGACGAAAAACTTGGGTTAGATGGGCGTTATGCTAGTTGCGCCGTTTATTACAAAACTTTCTTAAAAGTGCGCCTTTTAGCATAACTCTCATTCTAGGCCTCGGATTGACGTGAAACTTGAAGGACATGCTTATAATTTAATAAGCAAGGTTTTGGTCCATTCACGTGTCCGAAATACTCGTTTTAATTTTAAAAAGGTCGTTACGGTCAACTTTTAGGCGAATGACGGAAATACGTAAAAGGCTCGGATAACTCATGAACCGACCACAGAGGCGTATACCAACATGTGACCTGGTCCTAAGAGAGTCCTAAGGTATATTTATACCTCACTAAAACGGGTCAGAACTGAAGTCAAAGCAAAAGTCAAACTTTTGCGACATTCGGCTCCGAACCGGTTCTATATAGTAAATGATCGATTCAAACGAGCGCAAACAGGTTTATATACTTATTATCATGTTTTATGATTGTCAAAACAGGTTCCATAACATATACATTACAGATTATGCATAAATCGCTAAAATAGCTTTCTGTTGACTTTTTAACCGCACGTTTGACTCGACATTTGACATAGTTAGAGTGGTGATCAGGGGGAACCATTTTAGAGGTTTATTACCCACGTAAATACCAACTCATAACCACTTTTGATTCGTCATAAGACTGAACCATTACTGATTTATTGTAAAGTCAAACCGTAGTTACGACGGTTTGGTTTTTAGCTAAAAACTAAGCATAAACTGAACAATGGATGATCAAAGTAACTTACAGAAGTTAGAACTTGAATATGGAGCAGAAGAGAATGCTTGGGAGCACTTAGAATGATCAGATAGGTGTTGTTTGAGGTGTGGTAAACATATGCTCATAACCTTGGTATTTATAGCCAATGTCAAGGATGTATGATCATTACAACACCTACAACAGGTCAGGGGTGATGGGTAGATGTCCCCTAAGTGTTATGGGTCGAGCATAGGGTGCCCATGCCCATTTGTTGGTTGTTGATCATTCAAAAGCTCCAAAAGCCAAGTAGTTACTACAATTCTGCATGTGGGCACTTTACGCGGCCCGCATGGGAGTTCCCATACATTATAATGCGGGTCGCCTAAAGGTTAAGAAATCAGGCGAGTTAGTGAGGAGGCTCGCGGCCCGCCTCAACTAATCCCTAACCTTCACGCGGGTCGCCTAAGGTTAAGATTTCAGGATTTTTAAATCTTTTTGTAATAATTACAGAATCTGGCCATTAATAACGAAATCTTTCGAAATGATTTACCTGACCTTTCGGGTTTGAAGGGGTAACTTTGCAGTTTGGCCCTCGGTTATTTACCGATAGGGGCCTCGTGTTAATTACCCGCATTATTAAGTCCCCGGTTTATTTATTAATTATATTGGAAAGCCTTAACTTTCACTGTTGACGTTTTTAACCCTTCTTCTACGAATTCGATCGTAACTTTCTCGTTTCATATCGAAACTTCGCGAAATTCATATATATTATTTTAGTGAGGGTATAATACCGTTACAAAGTCTTGGGAACGTTAAAGGGTCACTCAGAGGTATTATTAAACATGTTGACACAGTTAACCCCTGTAGTTTGTAATCTCTCACTTTCTTCCGCGTTTTATTTTTTGTACGATCTATAATTTATTCGTTTGAAGGTTTAAGCATTATTTAGGGATACTATACAGTATATTTACCCTTGTTGACATTTATAACCCTTGAATTTATATACTTTCAAGGTTTGTCAAAATTAGTCCTTTATTTATTATAGATGCCACGTGTACACAAATGACACGTGTTAACACATCATTGGACACAAAAATTTGAGGTGTTACATCCTCACCCCCTTAAAATAAATCTCGACCCGAGATTTACTCAAATAAATAGAGGTATTTTTCTTTCATTGTAGCTTCGACTTCCCACGTATATTCAGGACCTCTATGAGCATCCCATTTGACTTTTACAATCGGTACGTGCTTTCTGCGAAGCTTCTTCACCTGTCGATCTTCAATCGACAAAGGTTTTTCTATGAACTTTAAGCTCTCATCTATATGCACATCTGTGTGTGGAATCACCAACGACTCGTCGGCGAAGCACTTTTTGAGATTGCAGATGTGGAACACATTGTGAATTCCATTGAGCTCTTCAGGCAAGTTCAACTTATAGGCAACTGATCCGACCCGTTCAATGACCTCAAAAGGTCCTATGTATCTCGGACTCAGCTTGCCCTTCTTGCCGAAACGCATCACCCCCTTCCAGGGTGACACCTTAAGTAATACCTTTTCACCCACTTCGAAGTGAAAATCCTTACGCTTTGGATCAGCGTAGCTTTTCTGCCTATCGCGGGCAGCCTTGAGACGTTCCCGGATCTGGACAATCTTGTCCGTTGTCTGGAAAACAATCTCTGGTCCCGATAATTGGACCTCTCCTACTTCCGCCCAACAAACAGGCGATCTGCATTTCCTACCATATAATGCCTCGAAAGGCGCAGCCTTTATGCTGGTGTGGTAGCTATTATTGTAGGAGAATTCGATCAGGGGTAGGTTTTTATCCCAATTACCACCTAGATCGATCGCACATGCACGAAGCATGTCTTCTAGCGTTTGGATAGTACGCTCACTTTGGCCGTCCGTCTGGGGATGGTAAGCCGTACTAAAGTTTAAACGTGTGCCCAAAGATTGCTGGAAACTTTTCCAGAAGTGAGATGTGTATCTAGTATCCCTGTCGGAGATAATAGACACAGGTATGCCGTGTAAGGCTACAATCTTATCAACATAAAGTTGGGCTAACATATCGGAGCTATATGTCTCCTTGATGGGTAGAAAGTGAGCTGATTTAGTCAGCCTATCGACTATGACCCATATTGTATCGTTTCCTTTCCTGGTTTTGGGTAACTTGGTTATGAAGTCCATAGTTACGCATTCCCACTTCCACTCGGGAAGTTCAGGCTGTTGTAGCAAGCCAGACGGCTTTTGGTGCTCGGCTTTGACCTGAGCACAAGTCAAGCACTTTGCTACGTGGGCGGCTACAGACTTTTTCAAGCCTATCCACCAATAATTTGCCTTTAAGTCTTGGTACATTTTATCAGCACCAGGATGGACTGAGTATTTGGAACTATGGGCTTCCTGGAGAACAACATCTCGTAATCCTCCATAAATCGGAACCCATATACGTCCATTCAGTCTAAGGATTCCATCCTTGCTAAGAGTCAACTGCTCTGCAGTTACTCCCAGCTTTTCATTAGGATAATTAGCTTCCAACACAGCCTCACGCTGCGCAGCTAATATTCTTTCCATCAAATTATTTTTAACTTCAATGCTCTTGGCATTGATTCGAATGGGTTTTACCCTTTCTTTCCTGCTCAATGCATCGGCGACTACATTCGCCTTGCCGGGATGGTACCTGATTTCGCAGTCATAATCATTCAGGGTTTCCATCCAACGGCGTTGTCTCATGTTCAACTCCTTCTGGTTGAACAGGTGTTGAAGGCTTTTGTGATCTGAATAAATCACAAATTTAATACCATAAAGGTAGTGCCTCCACAACTTTAGTGCAAATACAACGGCACCCAACTCCAAGTCGTGGGTGGTGTAATTCTTTTCATGCACCTTTAATTGCCTTGAAGCGTAGGCAATCACCTTGCCCTTCTGCATAAGCACACACCCCATGCCCGTGTGTGATGCATCGCAGTAAACTACGAATTCATCTGTACCTTCCGGTAATGTCAACACAGGTGCGTTGCTTAGCTTCTGCTTCAGTATTTCAAAGGACTCTTGCTGCTTCGGGCCCCAAATGTACTTTTCTTTCTTCTTGGTCAAGGAAGTCAAAGGCGCAGCAATCCTCGAAAAATTTTCAATAAATCTCCGGTAGTATCCTGCTAAACCCAGGAAACTACGGATTTCGGTAGGCGTCTTTGGCTCTTGCCAGTTCATGACTGCCTCTACCTTAGCGGGATCCACTTGGATACCACGCTCACTCACAACGTGTCCTAAAAACTGGACCTCTCGTAGCCAAAATTCACATTTCGAGAATTTGGCGTAGAGTTTCTCACGTTGTAGTAATTCGAGAATGCAACGAAGATGTTTCTCGTGGTCAGCTTGATTCTTGGAATAGATAAGGATATCGTCGATGAAGACTATGACGAATTTGTCCAAGTACGGCTTGCACACGCGATTCATGAGATCCATGAATGCAGCCGGTGCATTTGTGAGCCCAAAAGGCATCACTAGGAACTCGTAATGACCATAGCGAGTCCTAAATGCAGTCTTGTGTACATCTTCATCTCTGACCCTTAGTTGATGATAACCCGACCTTAAGTCGATCTTGGAGAAGTAGCTTGCTCCTTGCAGCTGATCGAATAGATCATCGATCCTTGGTAAAGGATATCTATTCTTTATGGTAACTTTATTCAGCTCTCTATAGTCGATGCACAACCGCATCGATCCGTCCTTCTTCTTTACAAATAGGACAGGAGCTCCCCAGGGAGATGAACTAGGTCTTATAAAACCTTTCGCCAGCAGTTCATCCAACTGGGTCCTCAGTTCTTTCATTTCCGTTGGCGCTAGTCTGTAAGGTGCTCTTGCTATCGGAGCTGCTCCAGGGATGATGTCAATTCTGAACTCCACTTGTCTATCTGGTGGCAAACCAGGTAGTTCTTCAGGAAAAACCTCGGGGTATTCAGAAATGACAGGAAGATCCTCGATCCTCGGCTTTGGTTCTTCTATTATCACCTGAGCCATGTAAATTACACAGCCTCTGTTCAAACACCTTGAAGCTTTCAGCATAGATACGTCTTCGGGCAATCCGTACTGCGTATCTCCTCGAATGGTAAGAGATTCACCACTCGGAGTCTTTAAAACTATTTGCCTCTTGCCACAAATGATTTGGGCCTGGTTATGGGATAACCAGTCCATGCCTAGCACGATGTCAAAACCCGCCAATTTGAAGGGAAGTAGAGATAAAGGAAAAGAATGGTTCCTAATGGATATTTCACATCCTTCTAGAACGGTAGAGACGGTTTCTATCGTGCCGTCTGCTAACTCTACTTCGTATTTCACGTCAAGGGTTTTGATTGGCATATTTAGTAGTTGGCAAAATTTCTGGTCTACAAAGGACTTATCAACGCCAGAATCGAACAGTACCCTTGCAAATATATTATTTACGAGAAAAGTACCTGTAAGCACATTGTCGTCCTTAACCGCTTCCTTTGCATCCAAGCGAAAAACTCTCGCATTTGATTTCTTCGTTTCTTCCGCCTTCTTGGCATACTTCGGGCAATTACTCTTTATGTGCCCCTTTTCATTACAATTAAAGCAGGTTGCATCCTTTATCTTTTTACACTCCACTGTCTTATGATCCTTAGACTTGCACAGCCCACAGGATGGAGTCTTTTGTTGCGACTGTGAACCAGACGCAAACCTACACTTCCCGGAGTGAGGTTTCTTGCAGACCTTGCAGTAAGGTCTTCCATCAGCTTGCCCCTCCTTCTTCGCCTCCGACCCTCTCTTGCCCTCACCGTTTCCACGGTGCTTTTTCCCAGACTTGCGTGAGGTATCATCCTCACGTTTTCGCTTTTCAGCCTCCTTGCTCCTTTGTGCCCTCAGACGGACAGCATCAAGTGTAAGAGACAAGGAGAGGTCAGTAACTGACCTGAAGGTCGTTGGCCTAGAGGCCTTTACGCTGGCCTTGATCGCCGGCTCTAAGCCCCCAATGAAACGGGCAATCCTTCTAGGTTCTGGTGTCACAAGATATGGCACCAGGCGTGACATAGTGTTAAAACTTGTCAGATATGCTTGACAATCCAGGTTTGTCATCACTAGTGAGACAAAATCTGCCTCAATCTTCTCAACCTCGTGCTGAGGGCAGTAATTTTCTTTTATGAGGGTAATAAACTCCCCCCATGACATCTTGTATAAGGCAGACTTACCTGAAGCCTGTACCAGAGCTCTCCACCATGCCAGGGCCTCGCCCTTGAATGACTGGGACACAAACTTAACCACGTCCCTCTCAGCGCACCCGCTGATGTCCACTATCGTGTCCATCTCGTCTAGCCAGGTGATACAGTCAACCGCACCTTTCTCCCCTGTAAATTCACGGGGCTTACATGATACAAAGTATTTGTAGGTGCAACCCTTAGCACTGGACGCATCAGTATATTCTCGATCGCGATGAACGCTGTGCTCAGTAGACGAGTGCTTGTCGTCTTCTTTCTTGGGTTCAGAGGGTGGTTTGGAGTGTGTCTTTGGTTTAGAGGGTGGTTTTGACACAGTTCTGCCTTGAGACTCTGTATTTTGACGATCAATAGCTGCCTGGACAGCATTGTTGATCAGAGCCTTCAGTTGTGCGCCTGTCAAATGTACTGACGCATTGTCATAGTCATCTTCGTTTGTGTGGCTGTTCTCTCCGTTGGGATCCGCCATTGTAACTTGAATCTGTTACAGAAGATAACAAAATTTTAATTCAGGAGATTATTATATAATTGTCTTTTATGACAATTTGTCAACCATGGTACAGAGACCATCTTTGGTTAACTTTTTATTTCATTAAATATTAGGATCTGAATATATCCTATTTTAACTATATAAATAGTATTGGCGGCATAAAGCCTCATCATGATGATGTTTTATAATGTTAGCCGAGATTTCAGAGAATCAAAGGCATAGAGAGTTGAACCGTAGTTCTTTTATCTCTTTCTGACAGAGAGTCATAGACTACCACTGCCTTTTGTCTTTATAAGACAATTATTATGGCCCATAGGCACTACACCTCTAATGGATGTCTTAATATGGTTGGCCCGTAGGCACTACATCACTAATGGATGTTTTAATAATACTGGCCCGTAGGCACTACATCACTAATGGATGTTTTAATAATACTGGCCCGTAGGCACTACATCACTAATGGATGTTTTAATAATACTGGCCCGTAGGCACTGCATCGCTAATGGATGTTTTTATAATACTGGCCCGTAGGCACTGCATCACTAATGGATGTCTTTATAATACTGGCCCGTAGGCACTGCATCACTAATGGATGTCTTTATAATACTGGCCCGTAGGCATTGCATCACTAATGGATGTCTTTATAATACTGATCACCTTCATTGGTGATTTAACCCACGATCTATATATCATTTAGTTGGGTTTTGAAATCCTCAAAGGATTATTGTATAAGAATGACGTGCGTGATTATAACGAATCACATCTGCCATGAATGTTAACATGCGTACAGAGGTTAACAGGGAATCAGAATCTTTTCAGTTAGGTCGTACCATCTCGACTAGATCTTAACAGACCCCAAGCTAGGTTTCACCTTTTAAGATTCTTTGTTTAGGCAGATCAATATAAAAGGAATGGTTTTGATTTATTTTTATATATATTAAAACAAAACTCATAACATACATTCCAAAATCTCAAATACGGTTACATATTGCCCTAAACGGGTCTTTCAAATAGTACATACCTCCAGAGAGGTTTTAAAATAAGTGGCAAGTCCACGTATGGACTAATACAAGATAGGTGTCCATGCAAGGACGAAAGATAAGTCCACGTAGGGACTGTAATATGATAAGTTGTCCACACAGGGACTTATTTTAAAGTAGAAATTACAGTAGTACAACTATTAAGGGCTAGTGGTCACGTTTCTTCTTTTTGCCCTTTAGTAGGTTCGCCAAGCCCTTGAGAAATCCTCGGTGGCTTTTCTTCTCTTCCTCGAACTCTCTCTCCACACGATCTAATCGATGGAGTATTTCTTCCTGTTCAGGAGGAGAAAATCGTGGTTGTGGCGCTTGATGCGGAACGGGAGGTCTGGGAGGTATTGGATACCCATGAGCTGAGTAATCCGGTGGTCCCATGTTTCCATGTGCTCCGTCAGGGTAGCGCGCATTATATCTAGCCGACACCACATATGGGTCGCGCTCATAGCCGTAGTTGTATTGTGCTTGTGACGGTTCAAACGGGTTGTAAGCCGTTGGACCTGTGTAAGCTGGTATGGGTTGGTCATACCCAAATGGTGGCGAATTTCGTGCAGTAGGTGCGGAGTTCGCCTCCTGTATAGGACTTGAAGGTCCTTCTTCTTGTAGCGGCGGGTAGTGGCTACTACTAGAATGTCGAGGAGTGCTGAAGTGGATACCCCCTCCTCCTCGTGTAGACATACGAGCATTTGTCCTCCTACGCCTCGGCGGATCAGGTATAACCGGTTGTGCCGGTGGCGGAGGTGGTGGCGTAACTGCCTCAAAGCGTGAATCCTCAGAGGGATCCTGTGGATGTCTCGGTTGCGATGTCTGATGAGATGGTGTGTTGTACCACTCATGTCGGTCAAACAAGGCCATAAAGCTGTCTGGGCCTTGATACTGCGGACCATGATATGAAGATCCATCAGATACTTCTATCGGATGCGTGGGCGTACCACGAGCTGGTTCAGTTGGATCCTCATCTTCCTCCATGGGATCTTCAGAAAAGTGGTCTTGTGGTCCTAGTGGAACAAAACCTGAAGGTTCCTGTATGTAGTCAGCCGGGTTAAACTGAGCTACGTAGTATGGAGTAGGGTCGTCATAATTCCGGTGCGAAACCGAACGTTGTAGAGGTATGAAGGAAGGTTGTGGGTTGTTGGGATTATTTTCTGAATCTGGTCCAAAGGAGTGCCGGTAGGATGGCGTCGAGCTGTGCGAAGTGGAATGCCTCGCTGGTTCGTAAAGATCTCTTCGTCGTTGTGGCTCTTCGCTTCGTGTCATCGAAGGATGTCTTGTACCAGATGGTCCAGCTTCTTGATCGTGATGTGTCATGATTTCTCCTCGGCCTCTACGTCCCCTTCCTCTTCCTCGGAATATAACAGGTGGCATTTTCCTGCTCCAAAACTTATTAAAAATCAAATCGAAAATAAATACAAAAAGGAGTAATAATCCGAATTTGTCCTAAGTTCTTGTCTAGACTCAAGTATGTGCAATTGTGTCACTGAGATTAAACACAATAGGGTAGTGTTTAATTCACTCAATGTTGGCTCTGATACCAACCTGTCACACCCCGATTTCCACGTGTCTCACCGGTGGGCCCGGTGGGGGATTACCGTGACGATGTTGGCAACAATATAGTCAAACCACACAATTATATAATGCACAACGGAAGCATAAGATAAATATATAAATTTCAACCTCTAATGTAATATCAATGTATTACAGGAGTTGAATATCCACAGTGGATCATAAATAAAAGTAAAGTATTGTTCCATTAGATACTGCAATCAAGCTTGCGAGGCTTATCCCGACGCTAGGGAGCTAATACCAGCCAATTACGTTTAGGTACCTGCACTTAATCTTTTTGGGGAAAAATACGTCAGTTTACACTGGTAAATACATTCAACTGACACATTTGAAAATGTTTATTAAAATTGATTTGAATGCACAAGGCACAAACTCTTTTATAACTTGGGAAAATTCATAATGATCTTGTGAACGATTTACATGTTCTTTTATGCGTTCAGTAGCCCGGGTCGTGCCGGGTTAAAGATTTATAGACACACCACGTTTGCGTAAAACCGTAGTACAAAAACCAACGGCTACGTCTTTTAGTTTTAATGTCGACACTTTATACCGGGTGTACGCCTACACCGGGATGTCGATGGTCGTGGCCATTTCGTAAAATGATGCCGAGGATATCCGGGACAACGGTCATTAAACCCCCCAAAGGCTTATAAGCAACAAAACTGTTTAAATGAGCCGATCATATTTAATCAATTAACCACCTAAGCGATGGAATTATATAATGCTCAATCAAGCGGTATTAATATACCGTAACCCAAGCCCATATAGGGGAAATAAGTTAAAGTATTTACCTTTGCAAGTATTAATCCTTAATTTAGATCAAGTCACCGATAGCTTTTACTGGGGCTCCTAATCTGGAACGAAGGTTTTAATTAACCTCTTAGAATCCTAACGGTCCTTGTATTAGCCGTAGCTTAAACCGGTTGATTCCGATATATAGATATGGTTAATTCGCACGAAAAGGCGAAAACCGAGAATGGGGTATGATTTGGACCCAACAAGTTCAGTGACTTGTTTTATATTGGGTTTATAGTTCATACTCTGGATTTTGGGGTTCAAATGATATGATTTGACCCATATCGGCTATTGCACGAAAACTAGTTCCATGAGCCGTACCGTGTGCGCAAATAGGCGAAACGGTTAACTATGAGAGTCGTACGCTTATTTCCTAAGTCAATATGCCTTAAAAGTATTTTGGTATCAGTAGGATACCTTCCGTGACGCCCGTAACGAGTTTAAGTTTATATTATGCCCCGTAGGGGCTTTTCGGTCATTTTAAAGACTTTAAAAGGGCTTTTTGAGTTCTACAGGAAATCTGAGTTTCCCGAACAGCTTATAAAGCTTAAAATACTTTATTTATTATTTAAAACCAGTAGCAACTGGAATCGGGTCAAAAGACCTTGTAGAACTCCCGTTTTGGCCAAAAAGGGCATATTCGGTATTTACCGAACCGTAGCCATAACCGCAGGTTATGAGCAAGGTAAAAATTATTAAAAATCTTTAAAATTCCCAAAATATTATTTTACCACAGTGGGTAAAAGTTTTGGTGACGAAAACTTGGGTTAGATGGGCGTTATGCTAGTTGCGCCGTTTATTACAAAACTTTCTTAAAAGTGCGCCTTTTAGCATAACTCTCATTCTAGGCCTCGGATTGACGTGAAACTTGAAGGACATGCTTATAATTTAATAAGCAAGGTTTTGGTCCATTCACGTGTCCGAAATACTCGTTTTAATTTTAAAAGGTCGTTACGGTCAACTTTTAGGCGAATGACGGAAATACGTAAAAGGCTCGGATAACTCATGAACCGACCACAGAGGCGTATACCAACATGTGACCTGGTCCTAAGAGAGTCCTAAGGTATATTTATACCTCACTAAAACGGGTCAGAACTGAAGTCAAAGCAAAAGTCAAACTTTTGCGACATTCGGCTCCGAACCGGTTCTATATAGTAAATGATCGATTCAAACGAGCGCAAACAGGTTTATATACTTATTATCATGTTTTATGGTTGTCAAAACAGGTTCCATAACATATACATTACGGATTATGCATAAATCGCTAAAATAGCTTTCTGTTGACTTTTTAACCGCACGTTTGACTCGACATTTGACATAGTTAGAGTGGTGATCAGGGGGAACCATTTTAGAGGTTTATTACCCACGTAAATACCAACTCATAACCACTTTTGATTCGTCATAAGACTGAACCATTACTGATTTATTGTAAAGTCAAACCGTAGTTACGACGGTTTGGGTTTTAGCTAAAAACTAAGCATAAACTGAACAATGGATGATCAAAGTAACTTACAGAAGTTAGAACTTGAATATGGAGCAGAAGAGAATGCTTGGGAGCACTTAGAATGATCAGATAGGTGTTGTTTGAGGTGTGGTAAACATATGCTCATAACCTTGGTATTTATAGCCAATGTCAAGGATGTATGATCATTACAACACCTACAACAGGTCAGGGGTGATGGGTAGATGTCCCCTAAGTGTTATGGGTCGAGCATAGGGTGCCCATGCCCATTTGTTGGTTGTTGATCATTCAAAAGCTCCAAAAGCCAAGTAGTTACTACAATTCTGCATCTGGGCACTTTACGCGGCCCGCATGGGAGTTCCCATACATTATAATGCGGGTCGCCTAAAGGTTAAGAAATCAGGCGAGTTAGTGAGGAGGCTCGCGGCCCGCCTCAACTAATCCCTAACCTTCACGCGGGTCGCCTAAGGTTAAGATTTCAGGATTTTTAAATCTTTTTGTAATAATTACAGAATCTGGCCATTAATAACGAAATCTTTCGAAATGATTTACCTGACCTTTCGGGTTTGAAGGGGTAACTTTGCGGTTTGGCCCTCGGTTATTTACCGATAGGGGCCTCGTGTTAATTACCCGCATTATTAAGTCCCCGGTTTATTTATTAATTATATTGGAAAGCCTTAACTTTCACTGTTGACGTTTTTAACCCTTCTTCTACGAATTCGATCGTAACTTTCTCGTTTCATATCGAAACTTCGCGAAATTCATATATATTATTTTAGTGAGGGTATAATACCGTTACAAAGTCTTGGGAACGTTAAAGGGTCACTCAGAGGTATTATTAAACATGTTGACACAGTTAACCCCTGTAGTTTGTAATCTCTCACTTTCTTCCGCGTTTTATTTTTTGTACGATCTATAATTTATTCGTTTGAAGGTTTAAGCATTATTTAGGGATACTATACAGTATATTTACCCTTGTTGACATTTATAACCCTCGAATTTATATACTTTCAAGGTTTGTCAAAATTAGTCCTTTATTTATTATAGATGCCACGTGTACACAAATGACACGTGTTAACACATCATTGGACACAAAAATTTGAGGTGTTACACCTTCAAACCCGAAAGGTCAGGTAAATCATTACGAAAGATTTCGTTATTAATTACCGGATTCTGATAATCATTACAAAAGATTTTAAAAAATCTGAAAAACAGGCCTCTCGCGACCCGCGTGATGTTTTGGCCTAAGTTGAGGCGGGCCGCGAGCCTCCTCTTTTACGCGCCTGATATTTGAAACTCAGGCGACCCGCATTAAAAGTGCATGGAACTCCCATGCGGGCCGCGTGGGACGCCCAGATGCAGAAAGTTGTAACTACATGCCTTTTGGAGCCTTTGAACGACCAACAACCAATAAATAAGGCATGGGCACCCTATGCTCGACCCATATCACTTAGGGGCACCTGCCATTCATCCAAGGGCACTTGTAGACCCTTGTGTAATGATCTTGGACCTTGACATTGGCTATAAATAGCAAGGTTATGTCCATAAGTTCATCACAACTCAAAACACTTCTATCTGATCATTTCAAGAGCTTCCAAGTCTTCTTCTCTGCTCTATAATCAGCTCTCAACTTCTGTAAGTTGCTTAGATCAATTGTAGTTCATTTTATGCTTAGTAAATGGCTAGAAACCAAACCGTCGTAAATGCGGTTTGACTTTTAATTAAATCCAAGATGGTTCAGTCTTACGACGAATCAAAAGTGGTTATGAGTTGGTATTTATGTGGGTAATAAACCCCTAAAAGGGTTCCCTCTGATCACCACTCTAACTATGTCAAATATCGAGTCAAACGCGCACTTAAAAAGTCAACAGAAAGTCATTTTGCCGTTTTCTACATAATCTGTAATGTATACGTTATGAAACCTGTTTTGATGTTCATAAAACATGATATTAAGCATATAAACTTGTTTGCGCTCGTTTGAATCGACCATTTGCTATATTGACCCGGTTCGGAGCCGAATGTCGCAAAAGTTTGACTTTTGCTTTGACTTCAGTTCTGACCCGTTTTAGTGAGGTATAGATATGCCTTAGGACTCTCTTAGGACCAGGTTACATGATGGTATAAACCTCTGTGATCGGTTCATGAGTTATCCGAGTCTTTTGCGCATTTCCGTTAATCGCCTAAAAGTTGACCGTAACGCCATTTTGAAAATAAAACGAGTATTCCGGACACGTGAACGGACCAGAACCTTGCTTATTAAATTATAAGCATGTCCTTAAAGTTTCACGTCAATCCGAGGTCTAGAATGAGAGTTATGCTAAATAGCGCAATTAAAGTAAACTTTTGTAAATAACGGCGCAATTAGCATAACACCTATCTAAACCAAGATTTCGTCACCAAAACTTTTACCCACTGTTATAAAATAATATTTTGGGAATTTTAGAGATTTTTAATAATTTTTACCTTGCTCATAACCTGCGGTTATGGCTACGGTTCGGTAAATACCGAATATGCCCTTTTTGGCCAAAACATGAGTTCTACAAGGTCTTTTGACCCGATTCCAGTTGCTACTAATTTTAAATAATAAATAAAGTATTTTAGACTTTATGAACTGTTCGGGAAACTCAGATTTCCTGTAGAACTCGAAAAGCCCTTTAAAAGTCTTTAAAATGCCAAAAAGCCCCTACGGGGCATAATATTAACTTAAACTCGTTACGGGCATCACGGAAGGTATCCTACTGATACCACAACCTCTTTAGGGCATATTGACTTAGGAAATAAGCGTAAGACTCTCATGGTTAACCGTTTCGCCTATTGCGCACACGGTTCGGCTTATGAAACTAGTTTTCATAGTTTAGCCGATACGGGTCAAATTTTACTATTTGAACCACAAAAATCCAGAGTGTGAACCATAAACCCATATAAAACAAGTCTCTGAACTTTTTGGGTCAGAATCACACTCCATTCTCGGTTTTCGCCTTTCACGCGATTAAACCATATTTATATTCCGGAAACCAACCGGTCTAGGCTACGGCCAATATAAAGACCCGTTAGGATTCTAAGAGGTTAATTAAAACCTTCGTTCCAGATTAGGAGCCCCGGTAAAAGCTATCGGCGATTTAATCGAACTAAGGATATATACTTGCAAAGGTAAATACTTTTAACTTATTTCCCCTATATGGGCTTGGGTTACGGTATATTAATACCGCTTGATTGAGCATTATATTTTTCCATCGCTTAGGTGGTTAATTAAATAATATGATCGGCTCATTTAAACAGTTTTGTTTCTTAAAAGCCTTTGGGGGGTTTAATGACCGTTGTCCCGGATATCCTTGGCATCATTTTACGAAATGGCCACGACCATCGACATCCCGGTGTAGGCGTACACCCGGTATATATTGTCGACATTAAATTAAAAGACGTAGCCGTTGGTTTTTATACTACGGTTTTACGCAATGTGGTGTGTCTATAAATCTTTAACCCGGCACGACCCGGGCTACTGAACGCATAAAAGAACATGTAAAACGTTCACAAGATTTTAATAATTTTCCCAAGTTATAAAAGAGTTTGTGCCTTGTGCATTCAAATCAATTTTAATAAACATTTTCAAATGTGTCAGTTGAATGTATTTACCAGTGTAAACTGACGTATTTTCCCCAAAAAGATTAAGTGCAGGTACTATACGAAATGGGCTGGTATTAGCTTCCTAAGCATCACGAATAGTCTCGCAAACTCGATGCCGTATCTGAATGAACAATACTTTATTATTATTTTGATCCGCTGTGGATATATTCGACTTCTGTAATACATTTGATATTACAACCAGAGGTTGAAGTATATATTTATCTTTAAGCTTCCGCTGTGCATTTATATAATTGTGTGGTTTGACTATATTGTTGCCAACATCGTCACGGTAATCCCCCACCGGGCCCACTGGTGAGACACGTGGAAATCGGGGTGTGACATATCACATAACTAGATTACATCGTAACATAAAAGTTTCTAAGTTTCATAGATTCCTCCAGTGACAAGACTCCAGTCTCTCGTTCAACCAAGAATCAAGTTTCACGAGTCTCAAGAGTCAAGCACCAATTAAGTATCAAAAATCAAGAGTAAAGAATCAAGTATCAACAATCATAGAATCAAGTCTGATAGAATCACATTTTCCAAGTATCAAGTGTCAAGAATCTAGAGTTAAGCATCAAGAATCATAGTTTAAGTATCAAGAATCAAGATTCTAGCATCATAAAGACTCACAAAGTTTCACAAGTATCAAAAGTGCCAATATTACATAGATTAAGGACTAAAACTGACAATAGGCAAAGTCCAGGGACTAAACTTGCCAAAAACCTTAAATTTTAGGGACGCAGGACGCTACATAACCAACCAAACAACCGGACACTACCCGAAACACCAAATTTTCACTAGAAGCATTGTTTTAGCGTTACGAAGCTAGTTATAGACACCGAACCTCATAATTCACCCTAAAACACCATAATACATAAAACACTAACCTTTTCCCATTAAAACCTAACTAACTTAACTAACTAAGATTTACAACCCAACTATACACCCCCCACTTACGGTTACCAACATAGGGACCCACTTGGTGATTTCTTTTAAATATTTTATTAGATATGTTGGATGATTATAGGACATTTTAACCATTGATGAAATAATTGTTGGAAGGTTTCTTTATAACCCACAAGATCATAACAACATTTCACACCTCACTTCACAACAACAAAACTCCATCTTCTTCCCCTTGCTAGCTCATGGCCGCATCCCATCTCTACACACTTCCATTTTCAACTCAATCTCACACATTCTAAGGGTTCCCTAAGGTGTAAGAAGCATAACTAAGAAGCTTGGAAGCATTGGAACTTGAAGGACCACTTCCTAGAGCTTTTATCCATCTTGTTTATCATCTTCATCATCTTGAGTTCTTCCCTAGCCCTTGTGCTAGTAGTAAGCCTCTAGTAACTTGTTTTTACCTCTCATTTTGTTGGTTAAAAGATTATGTAAGATATTAAACATAAGAATCATAAAGAACCAAGAAGATGATCTTTAACATAAAGCTAAATAACATAAGAATCTAAGTGTTTTAGTGTATGTGTGATACTTGATTGTTGATTTCTTGTGTTTATGATGTTAAACATCATAAGAAGCTTGCTAGATTGTGGTTAAACACATAGCAAGTGAGAGGATGAATCTTGTGAAAAACGAAATGATCATCCTTTATGTTTCACATGAACTTGAAAAAGAAGATGTTTTTGTGTATGATGATGATGGTTAAATGTTATAAGACTTGTAGATGGATGATTTCAAAAATAGTTTTCTCAAGAAACCAAGTTATTTACAAGATTTACAAGATCATGATTTTTAAAGAAAATAATCATATTTTTAGTGTTAAATCAAGACTAGAAACATGTTGTTAACAAGAAAAATACAAGAAGAAATATTTTTAGAAAACCTTCATACAAGTTGTAAAGGACTAAATTTCACAAAAAAGGGATTTATAAACAAATAACCACATTTTTAAGGGTAACTAAACCTACTTAACAACATATTAAGTTACTACAAACTTTTACAAAATTTCAAGTTCATGATGTAGTGTAAATTGCATGATTTTGGTTCATGGTAAGTCTTGAATAATTTGTTGATGATTAATGATGATTTTAAAAGAAAATGATATGCTTTAAAAGCATGGTAACCTCCATTTTTAAGGGGAAACTATGGCAAAAATTTTGTAGAAATTAAACACTTAGAAAAAAATTTCTAAACAAGTGTTTACAAGTAAATTTTAATCGTTTTTCATATAAAATTTGCCATAATTTTTGTTACAAAAATTACAAATATTGGAGGTTGATTTTTGATAAATAAAAGTGACTAAGTATATATTTAGGAAAATATATTTAGATGTCACAATTTGTGTGTTACTTGTATATTATGTGTATTAGTTATATTATTTTTAGGAACTTGAAAATAATATAACTTACCAAAATACCCAACTGTAATACAAAAATATTACCAAAATTCCAAGAAAATAAATATATAACTTACACCCAAATATTGGACAAACCGGACAAGGACCTATGGACTATGAATATATATATATATATATATATATATATATATATATATATATATATATATATATATATATATAGTGTAAGTATCTATAGAAAACCCACTTTAATTTAGAAAACCCGGGAAACTCAAAGCTCCCGATGTTTTTTTTTGAAAAAAATTACACATGTTATATACATGTTTTTAAGGGTTTTGGGCAAAAAAAAATCAAAAAAGCGCCGAGTAGATATTTTAAAAAAAAAATAAACAAGTTTTAGTGTAACACATGTTACAAATATGTCAGATGAATGTAACATATGTTACACCAAAACTTGTTTATTTTTTTAAAAAATATCTACTCGGCGCTTTTTTTATTTTTTTTGCCCAAAACCCTTAAAAACATGTATATAACATGTGTAAATTTTTCAAAAAAAAAAAACATTGGGAGCTTTGAGTTTCCCGGTTTTCTAAATTAAAGTGGGTTTTCTATACATCCTTCCCCTATATATATATGTATATATATATATATATTCCGGAATTAAATTCATATTTCGACAAACGAGTTAAACGGTATTTTGGAAACCAAAAGAACGGAAAATATGATTTTTATAAGTATTACCAAATATATCATATTTTGTCAATTAGAAAATATATTTTTTTTGAGGGGAGAAAGATATATATATTTTCTTCAACAATTAGAAGATACACTATTTTTGAAGAAAATATATATTTTCTTAAACAAATTGAGAATATATTATTTTGGGTGAAAAATGGAATTATGAATATTTTCTAAGTTATCTTGAAAATAGATTATTTTTGAGGTTTATATGTAAGTATGATTATTTTTGCCAAGAAAGATTTATAGATAATTTTCTAGTTTTCTTAAAATACATACATTTTAAGAATATAAAGTGGTGATTTTATTTGATTAAAAATAATATTCCAAAAAATTTAATACAAAATTAAGTACAGGAATACTTAATGAATACAAGAAAATACGTATTCTCGTACGTACAAATACACACCGGAATACACCACAAATACTTGGCAAAATACACAAGTATAATTGTACCCATACTTGGGAAATATCCACGAAAAGAATTACAAAACGAACTAAGGCAAACATATATTATTTTGACAATATTCCAAATAAATGGATGAATATAATTTAAGTTAAAATATTATTATTTTAACTAATAATTATATATTTTGAAATTATATAATGTACATCAAAGATGTAATTCAAAGTATACCAAGACTTCCAAAATAAGTCTTAATGAACAACTAAGACAAAGAGTCGTTACACGACCTAAACGTCTAATAAAACATGCCACGTGTGTAGGTAGTTGTACGACTCATATAAGGACCTTTGAGTATACGAGACAGCTGGACGCAAACTTGTGAGTCCATGTCCCCCTTTTCTCTTAACTGTTTTCGGATTTATAACTATCGGGGGTGAAATACATGTTACATATGTTTCAATGGTATGATTTGGCTATGAAATGAACTACTAGATCATGTGAGCATAGGCTAAAACTGAAATCCCAATAACTCTCATAAGAAACATGGACAAAGGTTAGATCTAACGGGTACGGCCGAGCCCCACTCATGGTCCTTATGTGACCACATTGAGTGCTTTTGTGTCCCAATCAAGGTGATTCGGCACGGTCAAGGTGATTTGACACAATCAAGGTAATTTGATACAGTCAAGGGGATTTGACACAGTCAAGGTGATTTGACACAGTCGAGGGCACCGTCGAGGGGATTCGACACTAATAATAGTCTACTCGGAATGAGTACTCCCTATGTCTTCACATACATTAATGTCCTTGCAAAACATTAATTGATCTGTTTATAGACGCTTTTCATAACTGTTTTTAAAGGAGTCTCTCAAATGTTTACAAGTTTATCAGTACTCATACAAAACGCATGAACTCGCTCAACTTTTGTTGATGTTTTCAAAATTACATGTGTTTCAGGAAACAAGTTGGATCTTGGGCGCTGGTGTTGTTTCTGGATATAAATTTCAAGTTTAGATGTCATCCACTTTTTGTAGGTTTGTAACTTAATCAGAAGTTGTGTTGTTTGAAACTTAAATGACTGGTGTTTGTAATGTTTTGAACGTTATGAATGGATGAGCATAATTTTGATCATATAGTTGTTTATTATAGTCGAATGCAATGAGAACCGAACAAGTCATACGCATACGCTTCCGTAAAAGTCAGGGTGTGACAGTTTGGTATCAGAGCTTCGATTGTAGTGAACTAGGATTCCTTCTCGAGTCTAGACTACAATCACTAGGATTCTCTCACGAAACATTTTTACAAAAAAGTTTTTTCATTGCACTTACGAAAGCGCCAAGATCCATGAGTCAAACATTTTTCAAAGAAAAGACAAAGCAAGGACATTAGTAGGGAGGAGAATACCTCAACTGACATGCCAAATGAGGTATAGTTTATGTGAGATAGACTTGCCAAAGACAAAATGAACCCCCCCCCCGAAAGGACAAACGAGAGTTATATGTAACATGATGCATTTATTTGCCTGTTTATACTAAGTAACATATTTATTCATTAATATATATGCGTATAAGTGTATGGAATAACTATTGACGTGAACGAGATACCTTCGGCTTCGAATTCCATTATTGTTCTTGACTCGCACAATGAGATTATCGGCCTCGCGTTTATTGTGAAGCTCATGGCTGAAGTGATTACCAAACAAGATCCTGAGCTTGTTTCCATAGAAGATGGCAGTTCTTCCCTCTCGAATGCGAAGGTGCCTAACTACGGTAGTGATGGCGAGGCGGAGGAGGCAACCTTGGTCAACACCCTCATCAGTGGGACAAGGCCCCTGTGGCTTTTGCGAAAAAAGATTGACGACACTCTTGTCCAAACAAGGAAGATGAGGTACTCATATTGAAGGTGCCCCTCCAACTACTAGGAATTCCCCTTATTTCTATTACGTCTAAGCATTGTGCCTATTCGTGCGTAACGATAATGAATGTTAGTGCGTGGACCACCACAATGGTCCTTTCCATGTCGGAGGTATAAGGACAATAGTGTCCCCTCTTTGGTTGATCATCTGCTTTGAACAAGGGAAAACTGGGGTGACCATGCAAGACAATTTATTATTACGGGGGCCCACGTAATAACGACTTGTAGTGTATGAAAATCCTGGTGGACTCTACGGGTCAAGCTAATGATCATCACCCATTCAAAATCTCTAAGTGTCCAAACCTTCATCTAATAGAACAATACCTAGATAGTTGCTATAACACTCTACAAAGTAGGAAATCTGTCTTTGTCTACTTTATGTCTGACACTTCTACCCGTATACGAGTCGTTTGGGAACCGATGTCTAATCAAGAAAAGATGGTTAACACTCAGGAAAGATTCAGTAACTCTACACCCTCTATTCTGTAATGCACCCCATCGTTTGAGTAGTGTATTCGCGCCTTGGAAAATCGCCCTACGATTGCTACAAGGCACAATTCAGTCCTGAGGACGAAGTCACGTACCCTCACGACCTTATCTCGGCATTTTCACCATCACCTCCTATACATGGTAGAAATACACAACCCTCATCCCTTGGGAAGTATACCCGATCCTGTAAAACTGAAGACCTAGAAGACTAATGTAGAAGGAAAATAACTACTACTTTCGTATTATGAAACTTGTATGACCGGGGTGATGTAACCTCGAGTTCATTTTGTTTTCCTCTGTTAAAAACAATAAGTCAAGTTGTCAAGCATATATGAAAGCTCAGAGGTTGTTTTCTTACTTATACATTGTTGATTATATATTGATGTGATGTTAGGTGATTACATGATACTTGTGATGATGTGTACCTCATAAACAATTGTTGGTGAATGTTGTCTAACCTACCTGATACTTTTTGCTAGAGGAAAATGCCGCCCAGACGTGACACAGACGCTAACACGTTACCAAGGACAGAAGCCGAGCTTTAAGAACGCATATCACAGGCAATTGCACAGCACGAGGCCAACCGCTCAGCACACAGCGGTGGCACTTCGGAAAATAACCCTCCAACTGGCTGTACTTATAAGCAATTTCTGGATTGCAAACCCCTAAACTTTGATGGCGCGGGAGGTGCCGTCGCTTTTGTTCGTTGGGTTGAAAAGACCGATTCCGTGCTAAGAATGAGCAAATGTGCACCTGAACAGAGAGTTACTTATATTTCTGGGTTGTTTTTGGACGGTGCACTCTCCTGGTGGAACCTCCAAGTTCAAACTCTTGGCGAAACTGCTGCATATGTGCTCAGCTGGGATGAGCTTAAGGAACTGATGCGCAAGAAATACTGTTCAAGAGCTGAAATCCAGAAACTGGAAACCGAATTCTGGAATCTAAAGATGGATGGACCAAAGATAGCTGAGTATATTCAGCGTTTCCATGATTCATCAAGGGTCGTTCCCTATCTTGTCGAGCCGGAATTCAAGAGAATCGAGCGATTCATTTGGGGACTTGCGCCTCAAATCCTAAGCATGGTTACTGCTGCAAAGCCTCCAACCATTGCGGTGGCTATCGATTTGAGTGTTACGCTTACTGAAGAAGCTCTTCGAATAGGAAAGTTTTCGGAAACCGAGGCAAACAAAAAGGAGACTCACGTGGAGTCTTCGGGCAACAACAAAAGAAAGTTTTCGAGCCTGGAGATGAGCACCCAAGTCAGTTATGACAACTCTAATGCAAACAAAAGAAGGGAAATGAACCCGCCTCGTGGCATGAAAGCTTATGGAGCCACTAATAAGGCCGGTGGTAAGGTTTATTTGGGAACTAAGTCGAGATGTGATGAATGCAAGTTTCACCATGAAGGTCGATGTCAGAGACCTAAGTGTGACAGATGTGGGAAAGAAGGACACATCAAGGATGCCTGTTAGGCAAAATATCCCAAACAAGGAGGAAATGATAACTGCAACCAAGACGGAAACGATAATGATAGAAAATCATCCATACATTTCAACAATCATGTTTGTAAACATGTGTTTATTTTCTTTTAAAACTCAACAATCATCCAACAACAATCTTGCAAGTAACAATATACAAAATCATCCATACATTTCATGCTAACAAACTTGAAATTTCACATGAACTTGTAGTAATTTAGATCCATACTTTCAACATGTAGATCTACTTGAAACAAGACTTATTTGTTAAATTTTACAAACTTTGTAGAAACTTATTTTTGAAAACTTGTTCATCGACTTTGTTAGTGAGTTTATAAACACAAACATATCATTTTAAACATACTTACAAGTTCATATTTTCAAGATCTTCAAGTCTACTAACATGTTCATCATGGAACTATCAAGATCCATGTGTATACTTGATAGATCTACACTTCTAACAAGCATGCATGTGATGGATTTCATCCCAGTCACAAAACAAACAACAATAACTTCATAACAATCTTCACATAACACCAAAAATTACTTATTCATGTTAGATCTTGTTATTTCTTTACTTGTTCATACTTTAAAGTTTGGTTTTCTTGATGGTTTAACTTGTACATCATTATCATACTACTAATGAACATCAAAAAAAAAGATTAGAAGACTCACAACTAGCACTATTGGCTAGGGAAGAGGCAACAAGAACAAGAAGATGAAAAGAGGATGAAAATGGTGGTTAATAGCTCCCTTGAGTGGTCCTTGAGCTTCCAACACGTGAATTCTTCTTAGTTACACTTGAGACACCCTTGAGAACCCTTGGATGGGCTTGAAAATGGATGAAAGATGGAGGTGGATTTGGTGTTGGTTTGGCCGAATGTAAGAGGAGAGAAAGAGAGGAGATGAAGTTTGAAGTTTAGTGTTTGAATTGTAAGTTTGGGATAAGATCTCTAATATAACCATGTGCATACATCTTTCCTTTAGACACCCTAATAACCAACAAGTTTTTCCCATTAACATGAGACATTTAGGGGGCTTGTGGGGCCCCCTTTGAACCGTCAATTTGAGAGGGGTGTAAAGTGGCAACTTTCAATAGTTTAGGGGTTTGAATATAAATTGAGGGTTGTAATTATGTGTTAAGTGTTTTTAGGTGTTTTTATGTGTAACTAAGTGTTATATGGCCAATATTATTGTTACAACATTAAAACAATGTTACGAGTCCATATTTGGTGTTTTGGTAGTGTTCGGATAATTGTTCGGTGCTTGTTTCGTTGTCGGTTCGCTAAAATGTTAAGTTATGTAATTTATAAGGTATTATATGTTTTTGTGTTTTTAATGATACCCCCAATGCTTTTTAAGTTGTTTTTTATGTTTAACAACATTTCTGGACTTGTATAATTTGTCAGATTCTGAATCCTATGAAAAATTGTCATTTATGGTCCAAAACGGACACTTTTAAGTTCGATAAATTTTTCCGGAAAGTGTTAACTATTATACTTGTTTTCCCACTTGGGATTTGATATATTTTTGATGTCGGACCTACGTCTAAGTACTAAATCTACCATTTAGCTGAGTACTGAGGCTGTGCTGACACAGCCTATCTAACCGGCGAGTTTGCTAATTGTTTGACGCAATGCTTAAGTTGTTTCACAATGCGATGAATGAAATGTCTGGTATGCATGATTAAGACGTATAACATGCAAACATATAATGTTGACATTTAAAACACATAATTGCATAAAACAAATAATTATCTAATGGTACGGAAATTACCGAATTGTGTCGTTAGTCACATGAATAGTGATTTTATTTTTATAATGATGTATAGTTTTTTAATACTTTAATATTTAATATTATAATAGTTTATTATTATATTTAGTTTAAATTTTAATATATTAATTCCTTTTTTAAAATCATATTTTCTTTATCATTGGATTTTTTGTTTTTGATATTTTTTTTTAAATTATATTTCCTTTATTAATTTGATATCTCTTTAATAACTTCTGTTCGTTAATTTTTTTCCCTCGATATTATGGTATAAATTTTGTTAAAAATGAAGTTGTATTCAAATTTAAATATTTATTTGATATTGTAAAATGGTATGTTGATAAACTGAACCATTTCTAATGGTTTAACATTCTAAACAACATGATTCATTTTCAAATAACGTTAGTTTTACATTGTCATTTGTTCCATTTCACCACAACGCACGACGTCAACAAAGTATAATTGGAAAGTGATCATGAATAGAAATCTGATTTTTATAATAATATATATAGTTTTTTTCCTTACTTTTATAATTTTAATATTACAACAGATTACTATTATATTTACTTTAACCTTGAACATATTTCTTTAATTTTAACTTTTAATGATTTTTTTAATATTACTAATACTGTTTGAACAACATCAGTACCGTACCGTATAACATTAGTATAGTTTTTTATTATTAGCATCATCATGTGCTTATATTATTATGTATAATTCGATAAAAGTTCTATTCGAACGAGCCATATATAGTTGATTTTTTTTATTATCACAAACCGAACATATACCAACCAAACAACATTGGTAGTGATACCGTATTCGTTTTTATAGTTTTCTCGACGTGACGGTATAAAACTCATTGAACACAAAGTTATATTCGCAATGAACTATTTTTTGGTATTGTAGGCTATATCGAGTGTCTGTACGATACCGTATTTTAACGGACCGATACCAACCGAACAACACCGGTACCGGTACATGTATTCGTTTTTATTGTTTTCAATTGATGTAAAACACGTGTCGATTGGCAACGATTGTTATGCCGAGTGTCAATTCGAGTAATGTAAAGAACTACACCGACAATGATCAAAGGCCCACAACGAAGCGCGCGGTAATCACACTAGTATATATAATTGGAAAGCGAGTTTAATACTACAGTAGATTCTATTATACGCATTATTATTAACATTTAGTTTTGATAATTATATATAGTTTTGATAATTATATATAGTTTTTTTCTTCATAATTTTATTTTTTAATACTACATTAGATTCTATTATACATATTATTATTTACGTTTAATTTTACTGCTATCGTACCAAACCGAACCGAATAATATATATATATACCGGTACCAATATTTGTTTATATTGTTTTTACTTTCGACAAACCAATATTTATTTATATTGTTTTTGCATTCGATAATCTGACATCGTATCGCTACTATACCGTACCGAACAACATTGGGACCTATATCTGTACTCATTTGTACGGTTTATGTTTGGTAATGAATTTTGTGTCACAACCGTAGTCAACCGAATGAACAACATCTGTATTGGTACCGATACTTGCTTTTATTGTTTTTACTTTTGATAAATTGACATATCGTACCGAACAAATTATTACATGTACATGTATTTCTTTTTATGATTTCCAGTTTCGATAATTTTCATTTATACAACTCTGTCTACGATGATAAACGAATATGATTACCAGTACCGTGACGATCTGAACTTATCGATACCATTTGGACAACATCATTTATCGGTACCGGTGTTCGTTTTTTTCGTTTTCAATTGATGTAAAACATGTGTTGATTTTTATACCGAGTGCATGTATCATACCAGTACTATAATGAACCTAACAGATACTAACCGAATGCCCGGGATAATGTATCGCCGCAACACGCGGAGAAACAACCTAGTACATATTTATTTATTATATTTATAAATAGTACACACATATAACTTTAATTTAGGCTATAGTAAAGTTAATCTATAAATTAATCCAAGTCCTAAAGTAACCCATTACAAAACTCAAATAGCCCATAACAAATTTACGTATTTTAAATGAATTTGAATCAAAACGAATTTATCCGAATTCAAATTTTTAATCGAATTGACTAGCTTTTGATCGAATTCAAATTCAAGCAAAAATAAAAATTATTCGAAAATTCATTATTCGATTCAATGATGAACACCCCTACTCGCGACTATGCAATGCCACAGTCATAAAAGTTACCCCGCACCGCACCACACCGCACCGCACGTACCGTCTTTGTTTCCCAAAGTACTAAATCCACAAAGTTCAACACACTAGAAGGACCATCTATGCAAAATCATCCATAAAATTAGCCACTATCATGTATCACAACAAACAACAACTTGCACCATTTCTGTCCTCATTCAAACCCAACTTTGCTGCCACATAATAATAATAACTTTAATTCAACAAATCTCACCTTTAAATTATAATAATAATATTCAGGTGATAAAAATCCCAAATCATAAAAATGTTCATCTTTATTCCCCACCAACCAAAACCCTTTGTAGAAAATCTACAAGCTCATTGTTAAGAGTAGAGTACAAAACAATGTAGGGATGGATATGTGACCCACACACTCAAGAAACAACATTTGGGTTTTATTCAGATATCTGTTTCTTCTGTAACTCATATTGAAGCCATATCTTATTATGGCTTCTAATGGGTATCTTCCTACCCTTGTGTTTTCTCCAGAACAACAAGGGTTGAATAGAGTACCCAAGGTGATTTGGTTGTTCTACCTTTCTTATTTGTTGGTTTTGTTTAGATTTTAATTGGGTGTGTTGATTTGACTGATTTTTTTGAAGTTTTGATTGAATTGTGTGTTGGTTTGACTTGATGAATCTGGATTAGAGTGTGTGTGTGGGGGGGTTGTTTGGATATATGTTTGTAGCTATGGGGTGTTTGTTATTTGAATTGGGTATGTTTGTAGCTATGGGGTATTTGTTATTTGAATTGGGCTCGAAAAACTAATGAAGTGTTTGAGTTTGAATTCGAATTCGGGTCCTTAATTGAAGCGAATTTCAAATTCGGTTTTGGAATCGAATTCGAATTTAGGAATCTCAAACAGAGCTGACCCGAATTTGAATAATATATTTTTTGTAAATTTGGATTTCAAATTTATGTTTTTTTTGTAATTTTTGTGTATATTTTTTCTTTACTAGTTTGGTTTATTTGAATACACCAGAATTCGTATAAATTCGAATCAGTTTTAGTATTCAAATTCGAATAAACGGAAAACAAACCCAATGAACACCCTTATTTGTAGTGGTAAATATGTTTATTGTGAAAATTTGTTAGAATTGATGAGCTAGGGTTGGATTAGATTATGGTTTCTATAGTTTTTTTTTTTTGAGGTATAATGGATTTTTATTATGGGATTAATCTTAGTTTACCCACTTGATTTTTATGTTAGCAATCAACCAAGGTTTTAAAAAACGGAAACGAGTATCGAGGCGTTTTCCCTTCGCCTCAACGCCTCGATACTCGTTTCCGTTGAGCTCAGATTGATTAATAAACACTCGGGTCACTTGCAGACAACCTATTGAGCTTTTCTTACGTGAAATGAATGATTTACCATTTTGCCATCTTCAACGTTTTTAGAGTGTTACAAAACCACATGTTGTATCCTTGTTGCAGGACTCTCAACATCCTTTGCCTATTCATGGCTTACGGGACGATCTCATACGTTCAAGTCCCCTCAATATGGGACCGCAACAGAGTGTGGGACCATGGAAGCCGATAAGTGAGTTATTTGATAACAAACAATTTGTCAGGATTGACCAGACTATTACAAAGCCTGCGCTCATCGACATACAAGGTTCACTAACCTCTCTCTCTCTTGTGCATTAAAAAAGTAATCATCTGATTATTGCAACTACAAGTCTTAATAAAAATGAGTCAAATGGGTCGATTTGGGTTTTGTTTTTCCTCTTTAACGAGTCAAATAGGTGAAGCTAAAGAAATTCAACAAAAAAGGAAGTTGCTCGTATGTTGACTAACGGGGTATAAAGTCATCGATGCTCAAGTACAATAAAATGTATAGAAACTTATTAAATCCGCTACATTAGAACACGATAGATTATTTTGGTAATAACATAGTTTTTTTGTAATCCTATATCGCACATTGATTTTATATATAATTCCAAAAGTTGGATACAGAGTGTGTAGTTTATACACACACACAATCATAGTTGTCAATAGCGGCTATAGCGATCACTATAGCGCACTATGTAGCGAAGCGACCAAGTGTCGCTATTTGGGTCATAGCGACCAATAGCGTGAATAGCGACAGTTAGTTTTCTTTTTTTTTTTTATGTAAATAGCAATTAGATATAGCTATAAAATAGCTGGATTTATAGGTTTTTGTTAAATATACATGTAAAATAGCATATACACCAAGGTATTTTGATATAATATACATATAAAAATTTTCAAAATTCTTTTTCTAGTGTATCGCTATATATAAAATAGCGGTCGCTATTCGCTATGTAGCATATAGGTCCCTTGTCGCTATTCGCTATTAACAACTATGCACACAATTTCATTTTTATATATAACATAATATATATTATTTAGTTGTATTTATCATAATGTAATATATATAATGATAATTATTAACTAAAAAATATATTAATAATAGGCTCGTAAAGGCTCTCGAGCTCGTTTATTGAACGGGCTCCAATATAGGTTCGAGCTCGTTTAAGCTCGGCTCGATTCGAGCTCTTAGTGAGCCAATCTCGAGTAGCTCACGAGCGGCTCAGCTCATTTACACCCCATGATCATTTTTTAAACACACATACCGGACCCGTAAACTTTTCAAGTCGTAACAATAATCTTATAATTTCATGGCTGTTTTCTACAGATTGTTGCCCAAACTCAACAGTTTTCAACGTCAAGTTTCCCATGTCGGGTTTAATCGAATTGGAAAAAGATGGACTGGATCTATTATCCTTTTCTGATATAACGGGCCTTCAAACCATGAAGACCGATTACAAGCCATACGTTCATGATATTGTCAACATGGAAAATCAGCTTACGTATCAGAATCTAGAACTTGATTCCCGGAAACCATTAATCGATTTTGTTGGTGATTTGGTTCGAAATTCTGATATTACAATACATGAAGACGGACAAGTGTCGTTGGCTGGCACTAGAACTGATGTGAAGGACATGCTTTCAATTCTTGCTGAGTTTTATTTGTCAAAGAGCACAACTAACTGGAGGAAGTCATTGGTGCCCCAGTTTAATAGGTATGCATGCCCATCGCCCGTTGGTTAACGGGTCAGACCCGTTATCACAATATTGTCCATTTTTTATAAAAAAAAAAAAAAATTCTTGAATGTATTCATGAAAATTGAAATTATGTGGTCATAAACAGGCTGGATTATGATGCAACAAGCTATTATGGTTCTGCATTGGATCTTGAAAACGTGATCGTTGCTCCTCCGAAGAGGTATGTCTATTTATTTTGTATCATGATCTTTAATCATCTCAATCCTTGAGTTTTATTTCTCAAGTTCGAGCTTGGCTCGGGTTCGACTCGTTTATTATTAATAATTATTTAATTGTTTTTATATATTTACATGTATATAATTATAAGTTTTCTATAAAGTATAATATATTATTTATATGTTTTATCATAAGTTAATAATAATTAGGGAAATTGGACACTAATAATCCCACCTAGAGGTGGTTGGCCAATATTAGACTCACTTTTGAATATTAATTAGCACCGGCAGTCCCACCTTTAAATTATTTTTTCTCGTTGCACCTCCCTTCCGAATTTCAAACTGATGTTTTAGGGCTTTTGATCAAAACGAGGATACGAGTTGTGCTCCAAACGACTTGATTTTTGTTAATTGGAAGTTTAAACACCTCCATTTTCCTCGTTTGGAGCACCGTTTCAAGGTAAGTTTTACATCAATCGACCCGTATCCTCGTAACCCCGTTCTGATCAAAAGCCTTAAAACATTAGTTTGAAATTCAGAAAAGAAAACTTAACGGAGTTAAGTTTTTTTATCGGAGGTGCAGCGAGAAAGAATAATTTAAAAGGTAGGATTGCTAGTGGTAACATTCAAAAGTGGGTCTAATATTGGCCAACCACCTCTAGGTGGGATTAGGGCTGCAAACGAACCGAACAAACACGAACATTACTTTGTTCGTGTTCGTTTGTTAAGGAATATACGTGTTCATGAACACTTACCGAACGAGATTTTATGTTCGTGTTCTTTGCTAAGGAAATGAACATGTTCGTGTTCGTTTGTTAATTTTAGGCAATGAACAAAAACGAATGTTGATGAACATAGATGGAACAAACGAACACAAACAAGCGTTCATGAACATAATATATAATACACTGACACTTATTAAATATTTTATTTGTCGGAATTTTGAAGTATTTAAATAAAATATAAAAACTAAAAACACTAATGAACTATCGAACAAGTTACCGATCATTCACGAACATAAATGAACGAAATTTCTTGTTCGTGTTTGTTCTTTTAATAAACGAACACAAATGAACTTCTCGCCGAACGGTTAACGAAATGTTCGTCGAATGTTTGGTTCGTTTGCAGCCCTAGGTGGGATTATTAAAATCAAGAATTATATAAATCAAAAGCCGCTCGCGAGCCGGCTTGAGCTCGTTTAAGCTTGGCTAGATTCAAGTTTTTAGCAAGCCGATCTCGAGTAGCTCTCGAGCAGTTCGTCTCGTTTACACCACTACGGTGAATACTTTGACTTATAACGTCAAACAGGTTGTTCCTCAAAGTCATCATTTTTTATGTTGACCTGTCAATTTGACCCGGCCTAACCCGACCATTTTAAAATATGATTCTTTCCCTCTTTAACATAACAAATATTATGTAACACAGTCCAGAGAAAGTCAAACTGAAGTCAACAACAAAGAAGAAAGGAGCACGCCAAAATACGAAAGTCAAACACAGAAGTAACCACTTTCAAGCCTGTGAAAGCCTTTTATCAATAATCGTCGACAAGAACCGAAACGTCAAATCTGCAATACCCATGTTAAAGAAATCAGGCCCAGAGTTACCGAACCTCCTAACGCAGTTCTCAGCCAGCATTGCAGGAACAGGAATAGCTGTTCTATTTTCAGTTGTGTGTAAAGTAGCTAGTGGCAGAGTGCCATTTTGTTCATCAAAACTCCTCAACACGGGCCTCGGGCTTGGGCTCGTGTGGCTCTCATGGGCCGTGAACAGACTGAGGGATACGATCGTGATGATTAGCCGGAGTTCGAACAAGAAAAAGGGTGTGAAAGAGGGGGAAATGATGAAGAAGTTGGATAGAAATGTGAAGGAAATATACTTTAGAGGTGCAGCATTGATGGCAGTGATGGTGTTGAGGCTTGCTTGAAGAGTTCATGTGTAATTTGTAAATCTATGGGGGGTAAAATAGGGAAATTGTTGTTTAGTCAATTTTTGGTCAATTGTTTTGATCAAGTTTTGTGTAATAATAAACATATGGATCATGTAAATTGCAACAATAATTTTGCGAATTATCGTAAGATACGGTCATTTTAATAAACATTAAGTTTATAATCAATTTTTTTTAGAAAGTAATTCAGGTTAATTGCAATGGGTGAGCTTTGTTTGGGGCTATAGGGTGTGGTCATGACCCTCATGATCACCATGACCCTTTCACATCAGCGCCATGTCACCTACTTCTAATCCATCATCCAAAACCACTACCCTAAGGGTGTGGTCATGACTCAAACCACTATTATATTACTTTAATTTATTTTTGTGAAAAGGAAAGAAAATATTAAATATGGAAAGTAGGCTCATGGTTGCCATGGTTTAATCCATGGGAATCATGGTGGATGAGACAAGGGGGTGGTGTAACAATCCATTAATGATCCTACATGGCGATTAATGACCCAACCATGTCCCTCACACCCTATAGCCATAGATTAAAACCGAACCATTTTGGTTTCTAGATTTTCATAATGTGTCATTTTAGTTATGAACGATTCGGTTATTGGAAAATATGGTTTGGGTAATTAATTTGATTAACTCATCACAAAACCGCATGTTTTAGATGTGAGGCAATCTAAGCTAAGTTTAGTTAATAACTCTGTTAGATTATATAAAAAGGTAAAAAAAATTAATTTATAAAGGAAAAAAGGAGACAATAATATATAGTTTATAGAAAATTACTGAAGGGGTATGGTCTAAAATGATGGTAAGACTCGACATAAGGTACACTTGGACGAGGACGTGCAGCCAATCACGTTGCGCCATGCCACCTCCTCCTCTGCAGACAGTGCCTGTCGTGTCAGAGGGGTCCAAGTGGAAGTTCTTTGTCAACGACATCTGGCCCAAGGCCCATCAGCTCACATTTTTCTCCCATCCTTCAGCTATAAATATCAGACTCCTCCAAAGGTTTAAGGATCCGATCTCTTGCTCTCTCACACATAACACACTTGTTTTCTCTTGGAAAGAACTATACTTATTCTCACGCTGGAAGATGGTTACGAGAAGAAACCCCCACCTCTCCTTCTCGTAACGAGCTTCACGGTGTTGTTCATTTTGCATATTAGTGACAGGATTCCGCCAGCCTGGTGGTCAAAGTGATTAAGAATTAACCCTCTTGTCGAAACCACCCCTTTGGTTCTAACCCATGCGGATTAGAACTCGTGTTTCTTCAATCATAACAAAAATGTTTCAGTATAATATTGTATCAAGATAAAAAAAATGTTAGATTTAGCGATGATCTAGATAGATTATTCATGCACATAACTATAACTGAACTTTGAACTTACGTTGCATATAGCATATCTGATCAATGCTTTCTCAACTACTTAGGATAAGGTTTAGTTAACCGGATCTTTTACAGTCACTATACCCAGAAAAATACAAGTTTAAATGACTGATGGGATTTCAAAGGGGTTAGCCGTTAATACACTAAGGTTTGGGGCAACAGGCCGCCAACAGATGCATGGGCGTAGCTTATGAGGGGCCGGGAGGGGCGCCCGACCCCCCGAACTTTTCACTCCGTAATGTTATATATGTAGTTCTCGTATAGAAATTTTTGGGTTTATACATTTTCGACCCCCCGATTCAATAGAAATTTTTGAGTATACACGTTTTCGACCCCCCAGTCTTCGTTGTCAAGCTTCGCCACTGAACAGATGGATGGGTCAGCGGAGTGACCCAAGTCGGACCATCCAGGGATCCGTAAATGCTGGTGACAACCTTATCTTTCCCCTCGTCGCCACCAGCAGCAGCCCGTCACTTTTTTACATGTTCACCTGCAGTTTGTTTTTCTAGTAATTGTTCTCATTTTCTTTAATTCTGACTTGGAGCAGTACTATGTTTCTTATATGTATTGAAAATTTTAGTTAATGAATGGTGTTTTTATGATTAAAATTACTATTGTGTTTCTCTTTCACGAGATATCAGTTTGAAAGCCTTCAATACAAATCCAAGCTTGGCAATTTAGGTGGTGTTCTTTAGAATCAAATCATAAGGTGGTGTAGGTAGCGTATCTGTATCCTAAACTCGTATTAGTTTTACGCAACGAATAAATGCATGATGAAATCTATATCACTTTATGGCGTTATCCGTTTCATTTAAATTTAGAGTGAAGTGCAATTTGCGAGGTTTGGTCCAGATTGCCCCCCAACATGGTTATTTTATTACCTAAAGCCCCACCGTTAGTCAACAGTTAGTTTGACTGTTAAATTTAGGGGTACATTTGTAATTTCACCCATGAAGCTTATTCACCACACCTTGTACCTCCCATATCTTATCCATGTAACCCCCTCTGACACCCTCAACTAACACACGATAGGTCATCTTCTTCCTTCTTCTGCGTTCACACCAGAGATCACCGAAGAAATGGAGTTCAATGTCCAATTGTCCAAATGCAGAATGAATTGATCATAGGTACCATTACACACTTCTATTTCACTTTCGTTCGTTGCACTGAAATCATGCCTTTGACACAATCTTTTATAATGCAATTTGCCTTTCAAAAAAAAAACCTAGGTGAATTAAAAGCTACAGACAAAACGGAAAAATAATATATAGCACCATAACATAACAGTAAAAAGGAAATAAAAAGGAAACACAAAAGTCAAAACCAAGTACAAGCAGCATGGGTAGACTTAACTAGGTGAATTAAGATTCATACATCTCTTTCACTGTTGTCAGTACAATGTAGCCGGAAAAATAACATCTAGCCCCATAACATAGCAAGGTCATAGTACAACAGCAAAAAGGAAACACAAAAGTCAAAACCAAGTACAAACAGCATGGGTAGACTTAACCTAGGTGAATTAAGATTCATACATCTGTTTCACTGTTGTCGGTACAATGTAGTTGGATTGCACATGTCGGAGAGCCAGAACAACCACACACTGGTGCGGGTGACAGTTATGAGATAGTTGAACGATTTGGCGTTCAATTTAAGTACAACCACACAGTGGTGCAGGTGACGGTTGTTTTGAGGTAGTTGAACGATTTGACGTTCAATTTAAGTACATATTAGGTTTGATATGTATAATTATGGTTTGGGGCATTAGGTAATAAAATAACCATGTTGGGGAGTCAGAGGGCAAAAACTGGAAGAGGGGAAGTCAGAGTGCAATCTATACAAAACCTCAGGTAGGCAAATTGCACTTTACTCTTTAATTTCTTGTTTTTGCTTTGTAGTAAGAAATGTATTTACAAGTCATACTCATAAAATAAACAATAATGTAATTTTCACATTTATTCGCTATGTAAATCACTAAGCGATAATTCAAAGGAATTCTGAAGTTCCAAATTTGAACCATAAGACAGTCCTTGACTGACCTACACAACAAAAACTAAGCTTGCAAAGCAATAGTTGAATAACTAAACAGATAACATATAAATGTTGCAAAATTATGTTTCTTACCTATTCCTCATAACCAAGTGGGCAAAATTCAAAAAAAAAAAAAAGCGACGCATTTATCAGCTTATGACCTTTGAAACAACTCCCGCACCGACTGTTCGGCCTCCTTCCCTCAGCGCAAATCTTTGTCCTGTAAAACCAGACATCAATATATATATTACTAGAAAACTGAAATTTTTTTATAAATCAATTGTTTGTAAAATCCAAAAAAGGCTAAGGAGTCGGCTATGTATGTCGATCAACAGGATAGCATAAAAAATATCGTGTGTAAGAACATAAGAAAAAAACCTGGTTCAAGGACAACAGGGGTAATAAGTTCAAAAGCAGCAGTCACGTTATCTCCAGGCATAACCATCTTTACGTCTTCGGGTAACTCCACTTTCCCAGTGACATCAGCCGTCCTCAAATAAAACTGAGGTCTGTAATTTGAGAAAAAGGCTGTATGACGCCCACCTTCATCCTTTGTCAGAACATATATTTCTGCCTCGAACTTGGTGTATGTTTTTACACTGTTTGGCTTTGCAATCACCTGTTTAAAACCATGGAACAAACCAACATCAACATGCATATATATATATATATATATATATATATATATATATATATATATAGACACACACACACACTTGTTATATTCAAGGATACTTTTAACATAGTTTTAGTTACCTGTCCTCGCTGGATATCAGTCCTACTTATACCACGCAAAAGAAGACCGACATTATCACCAGCCTGGCAAAAAAGAGAAAAAAAAAATACAATCAACATCCCGAGAAAGCTTGATAAATAATGAAATTGTCAAAGAACAATCACTTACTTCTCCATGGTCTAAACTCTTCTTGAACATCTCAACACCAGTAACTGTTGTTTTTTTCGAACCCTAAAAGTAAAAAAAAACAAGGAAAACTATATTAATCAGTCACCAACACATACTGGTTATTCAGACGACCAGATCTAGCAAATGCCACATGTTACCTGCATCAACCCCATAATCTCAACTTCCTCACCGACTTTAATTGTCCCTTGTTCAACACGTCCAGTGGCCACAGTACCACGTCCCTTAGAAGATAAAACGAATACAAATATGTTAAAATGTATATCAACTGATTCAGGTTATATGGGTTAAGTTTAAATACAAAACTACTTCTCCAGAGTGTACTTTTTATGCATAGAACCTCTTAAATAGCTTTTATTCAAAAATATATATTACTCTTATAATAATAAAGACTTTGTAACTATTAGTATAATCTATAACTAGTGGAAACAGATTGTTTCTGAGCAACCAAACCCATCTGGCATACTGATTACCCATAATGGGGCCTGTAAAAACTTTATCAACTTACACGGCTATAAAGAGGTGTTCATCGAGTTGAATAACGAACTTTCGAATAAGTCGAAGCAAATTTTTCCAATTTTTTATCTGAATTCGAATTCGATTAAGATTTGATTTATTCGATTCGGTTGGTATTTGAAACTCGAATTAAATATAATTCAAATTCACTCTAAATAATATATACTTTTACGTTTATTTATAAAACTACTACAAAGTAATTATAAAAGCTTTTTAGAATTCGGCCCAAACTTATAAGGTTTTTTCCATATGTGTGTATATATGAATATAAAAAATATATATGTATAATTTGAATTCAAATTGCGAATAGAATCGAATTGAAAATCATATATTCGTATTCGATTACATAACTCGAATTGGAACCAAAGCGAACTCGAATATTTGAAAACCAAATTCGAAGCTTGATAATGGAATTCGAACGGAGTCGAATTTTGAATTCGAATCGAATATTGAACGCCCCTTACCCCTACCCACTGAAACACATTTTTTATAATTTTTTTTATGTTTCTTGTGATTAAAAAGTAACTAAAAAGTAAGAACCTAAAAACATAAAAAAGCATAGTTTTGAAATCATTGTAAATACCGCAATTGAGAAAACGTCTTCAATCGGCATTAAGAACGACTTCTCCTTTTGCCGCTCAGGTGTAGGTATGTAGTTATCTACAGCTTCCATCAATTTCAAAATAGCATTCTTTCCGATTTCTTCATTAGTTCCTTGTAACGCTGACAAGGCTGAACCTCGTACAATGGGGATTTCATCCCCTGGAAACTTATAGAAGCTAAGAAGCTCTGCAAAAATCACAAACATATGATTATATGAAATATACCACACGTGTCATAAGGTAATTAAGTGGACCATAAATGTGAATAAGTACACATGAGACAAATTAATTTTACCTCGAAGCTCTAGCTCAACAAGTTCTAGTAACTCGGGATCATCAACGGCATCAACTTTATTCAAAAAACACACAAGCGATGGCACGCCAACCTGCAGTGACAACGTAGCATATAAATTGATTCTAGTTTCTTTAAACTAATACTATGCAAAATGGCTTAGAGGCCCATCCTATCTAGCTAAGCGATCCCTCGTCATCTGAGAGTAAGTGTTTTACAAGTACACTTCAAAGAATACACGAATAAGACAAAAAAGGTATATTAGAACACGTTCAATCATCGACATAACACTATCATTTGTCACATGCTTCAATTCAAAGTATAACACGCTGAAAATCGATACACACCTGTCGTGCAAGAAGAATGTGTTCCTTTGTTTGTGGCATGGGTCCATCAGGTGCAGAGACAACTAGAATTCCGCCATCCATTTGAGCAGCTCCGGTGATCATGTTCTATACATAGCAAATCTATAAGAAACTGCAATAGCTTAACAAAGCCATATATGTGAAAGATTTCACAAGACCAAACAAAAAAAAACTGTTAAATATTGACCCAACTAAAAAAAACAAGGTGGTCAATTCAGTTGCAAGGCTTTAGACTAACAAGGCATCGCTCAGGGCAGTTTAAGTTTTGTCTCATTCAATAAACACCTAGATGTCAAGCGCTCCCAAACTCTTCTACTCAACGACTATTTCGCAAATAAAACTGGTATTAGTTGCCTTTTCTTAAGTGTTAATCAACTCCTTCAAACAAATTAAAATATACATCAAGAAAAAAAATATTTTCCTAATCAAAGAGTTCTTGTTTCTCATATCGTATGTAGTAAAAAATATAACTATTTTAAATGACCCACTTATGCTTCCTCTAAAGATTGTTCAAGTCATCAAGTGATAGAATAATAGACTTCTTAGCTCTGCTAAGCACATAAGAAACCTGTTTCATCAACTTAAAACTTGTTAAATTCTTTAACTAAGAAGGTAGGCTAGTGGGTAGATAAAAAAAGTGGCCTTCTTATGAGTAGAGACGTTAAAAAAGGCTGTGTGAAAATAGAAACATAAATGTATTGAATCTTGGTGTATTCTACATAAAAACATTTTACAAAAGAGCGGAAAAAAAAAACTTTCGATCTTTACTTTGCCAATGACAAATGGGTTATTTGGTGAAGTTTATTTCCAACAACCGTAAACTTGGGTTCAAACAAAAATAATCATGTACATCAAGTATTACTTTGATAATACAGCTTACATCCTTACATACGTGATAATACTATTGGTATGAACAATAACTCGAACAAAATAAAAATACCAGGTTAATACATCTTTACTACATGACATTGAATAAACAAATCCTGCAAGCTTGGCAGAAGCTACCAAACCTTCCAGTTCCTCAAAAATCTCTAACTTAATGTAAGACACTGGTGTATAAATCATTCTTGCAATAGCAGTTAATTCAAGATTTAAGGGGTGTTTGGGATTGCTTATGAAAAACAACTTATTGACTTTTCCACTTCCTTATCTCCTTTTTCAAAAAGTCACTCCTTCCTAACTTTTCCATTTCTCCTTTTCAAAGCCTTAAAACTTCCTTTTCAACCCATTACCCAAACATCATTTTCTAAAAAACTCCTTTTCCAAAAAGTTACAAGTCAATAAGTTGTTTTATAAGCAATCCCAAACACCCCCTTAATAATTATTCTTCACGGCATACCTTGCAATATAAAAAATATATTTTTACCAATAAAACCAGCAGATAAAAAATGGCTTACTTTAACATAATCAGCATGCCCTGGACAATCTACATGAGCATAATGCCTTTTGGCAGTTTCGTATTCAACATGAGCCTGCATAACCAAACCAAGAAAAAAATGCATGACATGGATCAAATAACGGAACGACTCATTAGCAGGACCAAGGTTTAAAAACGGAAATGATTTTTCGAGGCGTTTTCCCTTCGCCTCACGAGGCGTAAGCCTCGAGGCGAACCGAGGCGTAAGCCCAAGGCGGAATTAAAAAATAAATATAAAATTATATATCTTACAGAAATAATAATATTAACTAAATCCATCATCAAAATCATCAAAAAAAAAAAGACATAAATTGCTTGAAATTGACTCCTGACTCCCTGAGGCACACCTGAGGCGCATCCTTTCTAGCGCCTCAGAATCTTTTTTTGGACGTTTCGCCTCGAGGCGCACGCCTTAACCGTTTTTTAAAACCATGAGCACGACTAAAAAGCTGAAGGAAACTAGAAAGATACTAAACCGTTGCAATTGTGATTCCTCTCTTTTTCTCTTCGGGAGCCTTATCAATTTCATCAAAAGCAATAGCCTTGGCCTTCCCTTCATCCGCCAGCACCTAAAGAAAGCACATAGCTTAACAAAATTATATTGATTTCTTAAAAAAGATTAATAATCCATAGCAAAGAGCATTAAGAACTAAATAGCAGAATCAAGCAATCAAACCTTTGTGATTGCAGCAGTCAATGTTGTCTTTCCATGATCAACGTGTCCAATTGTTCCAACATTAACATGAGGTTTCCTGACAAATAAGATACATCATAATATACTTTAAAATACATTTTTATTAAAATTATACATAGCATTCAACCTATAGATAGAGACATAGAGTACATTACTTTATACATTTGCCACTGTTTTTAAACAAACAATTACTTTAGTGTTAATAAAAAAAAAGCAAGTTCCAAATGTACTTATTAATCCATTCAAAAATTTGTCAACGGCGGAACAAAAGTCAGTGCACTCATCTCCTTATTAATCCATTCAAAAAATTGTCAATAATCAATTCAAAAATCGAAACCTAGTATTGATTCCAAAGCTTAATACTTCATTTTCCATATATTGTCAACGCTAATCTTGAAGATGAAAACCAACCAAACGAACATCAAAACCCAAAATGAAATCAGCGGACATATTACTGAGAGTAGGGCACTAGGGTGTAATCTTTCAAATAGTCAAATTCAAACGAAACAGACAGATGATAAACACATTATTTATACAAATCAAAGCGCGTATGCAATTTCAAATTAAGGTAAAACCTAAGTGTCTCGATTTGCATAAACAAACTCGTTATTTGTATAAATCAAATCACGCATTCAAATTAAATCAACGTAAAACCTAACTATCCCAATTTGCACGTATTGAATCAACAATTCAACATAAAACCTAACTGTCTCAATTTACATAAACAAACACATGTTTGTTTGAATCAAAGCAAACACATAAATCATAATTTGTATAAACAAACACATTAACTGTCTCTAATTACATAAGCAAACACATTATTTGCATACAGTATATATATAACCTAACTGTATCAATTTACATAAACAAACACAATATATTTGTATAAATATAACCTAACGTATTCACTTCAAATCAACCTAAAACCTAACCTTTTCAATTCACACAATATCCATACAAATCAAACTACAAAACCTTACGTTCGTGTAAAAGTAGCCATGGATCTCCACCATGGATTCGAAGACAGCGCGTTATCATTTCCAGAAAGCGATTCAGTAGGTGGAAAACCAGAAGTAGAAATCACGGATCCTCGAAGACCAGAGCGTAATTGAGGAGATAGTTGAAATAATCGCCGTGAGTTAGGGTTTCTGACAGCAACAGACGCCATTGATGATGGTGAGATCGAGGGGGTTTTGGGGGGGTTTTACGGATGGAACTGATGACTTCGGAGAGAGTGTTGTAGCGTCAAGGGTTTTGTTTCGGCGTGTGGAATGAAGAAAGTGGGCTGGGCTTCTTAACGGGCTTAGGAAATAAGGAGAGATGCGTGGGCGTAGCCGTGTAGGGCCGTTCAAAAAGCCCGTGATTCGAGGCTCGCTCAAAAAAAATTCAATAAAAAGTTTGGTTCGAAGTCAGCTTGGTTTTAAACAAGTTGACTTGGCTCGATGATGGAGCCTTTTTTAGTAGGTAAACACTCCTAGAACAATAGGAAGAAAACAAGAGTTTGGAACAATTTTCTGGATATATTTCAAAGCAAATTACAAGGAATTAAATATGCAATGGATATGAGCACATGATGCCCATGTTCCTTATTTCTTGGAGACATGCATGTAACAACTTCCTACCATGCTCCACTAACTACCCACTAATGCAACAATTAATCTAACATGTGATAAATAAGAAAATGCATGCTAATGATTCGAATATTCCTCTGCACAACTTGTGGATCAATCCAGGAACCTTGTGGGCTTCCTCTGCACACGTTTGGGCCTGACTATCCCCTGGCTTGCTCCTTCTTGGGCTTGGTCTGTACTATCATGAGACAGGCTTGTGTGGCCTGCATCATCCCCTTCCTCTTGGCTTTCGGCATTGTCCTCAATGTCTGCTAGCTCAGGAAATTGACGCTGAAGTTCATCACTGTCCTCCCACGTGGCCTCCTCTAATGGTTTCCCTGCCCATTTTACTAACACTTGTTGTTTGTTATCACCAAAGCGGTAATCAATGACGGATTCTGGTAGTGCCGCTATTTCCATATCTGGGAAAACTTTCGTAAGGTCATCAACCGGGTTCGAAACTGACCCGTAACACTGCTTAAGTAGTGAAACGTGAAAAAACGGGTGAATCTTGGATTCGGCCGGTAGAGCTAACTTGTAAGCGACCTTGCCTATGCGTTCCACTATCTTGTAAGGACCATAATAGCGTCGAGACAGCTTCTGGTTGGAACAATTGCTAACGGAAAGCTGACGGTATTTGTGCAATCGTAAATACACATAGTCACCCACATTAAACTCTTTGTCAGTCCGCTTCTTGTTAGCCTGTTTCACCATACGATCCTTGGCAACTGTGATGAATTCCTTTAAGGAGTGCAAAATACGTTGATGTTGGGCTAGGGAGTCATCTATGGAACCAGTTTTATTTGAGCCTGGTACATAATCATGAATACTCGTAACATCCCGACCGTATAGTGCTCGAAACGGTGTCATCTTAATCGCCGAATGAGGACTCGTGTTATACGAAAACTCAGCCAAATACAACTACCTTTCCCACGTTTTTGGAGCGTCGAACACAAACGCCGGAAGATACATCTCGAGACATCGGTTTACCACTTCCGTTTGCCCATCCGTCTGTGGATGGTATGCACTTGAATGCAGTAACTTGGTGCCCATTTGCTTGAATAATTGCTTCCAAAAATGACTTACAAACAGTGGATCACGGTCTGACACAATGGTTTTTGGCAACCCATGTAGGCGATATATTTCTCTCATGAAGATCGAAGCTAAAGACACAGTTGTATATGCGGTCGGTAAGGCGATGAAATGTGCAAATTTGGAAAGGCGATCGACGACGACCCATATGGCTGTTTTCCCTTTTGAGTTAGGTAATCCGGTTATAAAATCCATGGAGATGTCAACCCACGGGTACTCGGGAGTGGGCAGTGGTTGCAATAACCCATACGGTTTATGATTGGGAGTCTTAATGGTTTGGCATACTTGACAAGTTTTAACGAAATTCGAAACATCTCATTTTAAACCCAACCAAGTAAAAGAGCTTGCAATGCGTTTAAGTGTGGCGTTCACACCGGAATGACCACCCAGAAAGGACGAATGAAATTCATCTAAGAGTCGATGCCTCAAATCCGAAATCGGTGGTACTAGGAGCTTCCCATGCACATAGAGCAAACCGTCGCGACAAGCATGGTGAGGAAAACTGATCAGATCTGTTGGTGCACTTACGTCTGCTGACTACGTCTTCCATCGAGTCTTGAAGTTGAACAGATCAAGCATGGCATGGAAACCTAGAAATAGGAGTTTGTAATAGGTCCGCTTATTTGTCACTAGGTTAGGTCCGCTTTTGTGTCATGTTTAGGTCTAGGTTCGCTCATATGGCATGTAGTTGGTCCGCTCATGTGTCACGATGTAGGATCGTTTATACGTACACGTACGTATAAGCGAACCAGGATGTCTATAAATAGGTCCATATGAGCGAGTCTGAAACACATAGTTGAAGGTGTTTGTTCCGGTATGCTGCCGAAGTGCTGTCAAATCTTGTAATCGCGTTCAATATCAATAAAACAGCAAGTTTAAAGTGAATACAGCTTCAATAGCACCGAATTACTAGTTTCCGCCTCTTAATTCGGATACGAACTTCTCTGAACGACTCAAACAGGGCCGAGAACGATCCTACAATTGGTATCAGAGCTCAGGAGGAGGAGTTCTTGCCATTTTAGCTGCATTTCTTCTGATTTTCTACACTTTCTTCACGTTTTTCAAAATTTTCACGGTAAAAAAGGCTCAAAATCACACAGTGCACTCGGAATCATGAATTAACAAACCCTTGAAGTTTTCAGATCTAAAATCGACCTAGAAAGTTGATTTTTAGGGGGTTCGCTTTTACATACTCGCACAAAAAGTGACGTCATCAATCAGGTCCGCTCCAAAATACCTGTCTGGTTCGCTCCAAGGAACATTTTTGGGTTAGGTTCGCTCGAAAATTTCAGCTCGGTCCGCTTTTAGTGACAGTTTCTGGTTCGCTCAAAGGTGCATCTGATTCGCTCATTTGTACAATCTGACTGGTCCGCTCATTAGTCAGCTCATTAGGACCGCTCATATCGACAAAATCAGGTCCGCTTGTTTGACGGTTCGCTCGAACGGTTTATCTAGTTGGACCGCTTATCTGGACAAGTCAACTGGTCCGCTTATTGATCAGATTTACTGGTTCGCTCCAAAGGTTAAAATCGTGGTTCGCGTATAAGACACTGTATTGGTCCAATTTTGGGAACAGTTATAGTATCGCTCTTGTGTCAGTTTTGCTTTTGTGAACAAAGTGTTAAAATTTGATAGTTGTGAATGATGGATACTGAATTTTATAACGCTTTTGCTACTACCTCGATTACTCAAAGTGCTTTGATCGACAATGAAACCGGAACGTCTCAAAGACCACCTAAACTCATGGATATTGATGATTATAACGTGTGGTCAGAACGGTTCGGAAATTGGGTTGAAGTTTATCATCTAGATGCTTGGGAACATACTGAAGAGCCATATGTTAAGCCCACAAAGAATGATGTTGTGAATGGTACTCCATTAACACTTAGAGAGATGAGTACAGCTGATAAAAAGAAATATCGCGATGAAAAGCTTATGGTGAGTCTGCTTCAGCAAGCTATAAAAGAAGATATCTTGATACTGCTTCAACATGACGAAACTGCATATTCAATGTGGACAGAATTGGAAGCAAAGTTTACGGGAAGTGATGATATGTTAAAGAACAAAATGTCTCTCATGAAGAAAGAATTTGATTTGTTTCGGGGATTGAAAAATGAAAACACCAAGCAAATTATTGATAGATATTGTAACTTGGTGAGAAATATGACAAAGTTAGGTGTTAAGAAAGATACTGATGAATTAATTGAAAAACTTGCAGATGCGCTTCCATATGAAACATGGGGAACATTTTTGATGATGCTGAGGTCCAACAAAGCAGAATATAAAAAGATGACACTAGGAGACTTCATAAAGCATCTGGAAGCTCAAGAGATGGAGCAGAGGAAGATTGCTAGGATGAAGAACTACGATGGAGAACAGGATATCAGTCTGTACTACAAGCATGGTGTTACTGATTCAACAAAGTTTTCTCCTAAGATCGAAACTGCTTACAGTGTTAAAGATTCTCCTGAGAAGAAGGCATCTCAAGGATCAAGCAACAGCACAAGATTTTCATATTTCGATCCTAATATCTCTGTAACAAAGAATGGTAGAAAACTTCAGTGTAACATTGTGTTAAGCCTTGAAAATGATCAAGACTACACTGAAGAAATTGCAAAAAATCAAATGTCTTTGTTAGGGATGATTTTAGAGTCTTATAGTTGTTTTGTTGCAGGAAAGATCGGAAATCCAATGCTCACGAAAGAGGATTACGATCAAATTGATGCCGAGGAAATGGAATTGATGGACATTAAATGGTGTATGGCAAGTGTGGTGAGACGTGCTGAAAAGTTTAAACAAATTACAGGCCGTGATGATTTTCGTGATGCAAACGTTTCAGCTTTGGATTTTGATAAATCTAAAGTTACGTGTTTTCGTTGTAGGGAGAAGGGGCACTTCAAGAGGGAGTGCAAAAACCGTGAAGCTACCGGTGCCCAGAATCCTTTCGGAAACAATGACTATCACAAGAAGGCCATTTATCATCAAATCACACCACCAGCACCGCAACAGGCACAAACAGCTCATGGAAGAGATATGGTGGATAAAAGAGCATGTGTTGTTAGTCAGGGAAAATATGATAATTTTACCTGGGAAAAGTATCTTCCGAAAGACAGCAAAGTGTGTTTGGCTGAACAAGATGATGAGAAGTTGGCTGAAGGTTTTACTTGGGATGATTTTTGTCCAGATCAAAATCTTATGGCCAAAGAGATGTCCAAAAACACTTCTCATGCTTTCTTTGCTAATGCTTATGATTTAAAATGTGCAGAAAGGTGCAGAAAAGTCATGGAAGCTGCTGAAGAAAAACAAAGAAGGAACAGAGAAGAAGCAGAAGAGGAAGAGAGATTGAAGGAAGAAGCGAAAGCTGAGAAAAGAAGAAGAGCTGAGTTTTTACAACCGAGCAGAACTGTCAAAGAAGTTCCAGAATATGAAGTGAAGATTGATGCAGAACGAGTTGAAGTTTCTGAAAAGTGCTTAAACTGTGATTCGCTGATTAAGCAGAACAATGAGCTGCTGCATAATATTCATAAGTTGAAAGAATCATATGATACTATGAACAGAGAAATCAACAAATATACAGATTCTGATGGTGAACAAGCTGAAGCTATGAATACTTTGAAGATAGCTTATCTGTGACAGCTTGATACGGCAAACTATAACATAAAGAAATGTGCAGATCTCGAGCTTGAGTTGGCAACACAAAAGATAGAAACTGAGAAAATTAAGAAATTATTAGATAGTTACTCATGTTCTACTTTTGTGGTTGACAGGATTTATCCGGTGGTGAAAGATTTGAATACGTTCAAAGAAGAAGAGACATCGGATGAAGAAAAGTGTGTGACAAATGTTGAAGAAAAGTTGAAAGCTTCTGGTAAGAAACCGAGTGTATCCTACAATATATAACAACCCTTGGTAAAACCGACATCCTCATAATATTTCTGACACCCTAATATATATTGTAAATATATCAACTTGTCTTTATATGCACCCCGTATGTGAAAACCGAGCCCCAAGATAGATTATACTAAATAAAATAAATAAATAAAAACAATAAATTTTAAGCTGAGGCGGGCCGCATAGGGCCTCACCTCAAGCTTAAGCGGGCCGCGCGAGGAGATAACCAGACTTAGCCAAATCCATTAGTTTAGGCGGGCCGCGTACATAATCGTTTAAGTCCATGCGGGCCGCGCGCGTCCTGATTTGTGGCATGACCCGGAGCCGACACGTGTCAACACCGTGTCAAGTCTAGTGATGAGTGGGCCAAGCTACGCCGTTGACTTCATTTGACGCGGGCCGCGTGAACCCGGCCCAAATCCCACGCGGGCCGCGAGAAACCCCAGATCAGATCCTATAAATAGCACGCATCGGCTTCATTCGACGATCGCTCAAATCTTTCTTTCTTTCTAAATTTCTGAAGTAGTATACACTATACCCGGGCATTATACCCCCTAAAATAGCGAGGTTCTGCTATGATGTAAGTATTATAACCCCTGGAGACGTATTAGATACGCTGCCCGATTGATCTAGGGTTCCGTAACGGCTGTCGTGGTTCTGCCCGACGTAGTCGTTGGAATGCCGTCTCGGGGAGGGTATTACTAATGTTAAAATGGGTTATTATACTAACACACGTGCATTTGTGTAATTTATAGATTATCTCCAGGAAACCCTTACGAAAAACCTAAAACAGCAATGTGAGTAATCTCCTTTTTGTTAACTGTTTTTACAAAACCTTAAATACCTTTCCATGCAAATGACAGTTATTGAGTATTTGTGAAGAATACAATTATAGTGGGTATGTTGGGGTTTTGTATACAAAATTAGTTACTGGCGTGGTAACATCCCATAAGTTGAGTATGACCGTACCACTGATGTTAATTGTGATGTCTTGGATACAAATGTAATTGCGGATGTGCCCTCAATACTGCAAATTGGTTTTTACTTAAACTTGATTAAACTGGGATTCACTCACCAGTATTTCCCACTGACAAAATGTTTTTAAAACGCGTTTCAGGTAACAAAGTGTGAAAGCCAAATAGAAGCCAGCTGGACAGCACTGAAGGCTTGGAAAAGTGGCAATAAAGTTACCTAAGAATAAAATGGATGTTTTTATTAAATAAATAGGATTTATTCCTATGAAACGTGTGTATTGAAAACTTGGGTTTTTACCCATATGTTTAATGTTATAAAATGTGGTGGTTTACTCTGATTAAAATATTTCCTAACTACGATCCTGATGAAAATTTCCGCTGCCAAATTGAATAAATAAATGTGATACCACCGAAACTGGCTCACGGCCGCCCGTTCCCGGGAGATAGGGATCGGGGGCTGTGACAGAAGGTGGTATCAGAGCTATGCCACTGATTCAGCCACAGAAGTGTTCTGCTGACATCAAAATTCAAAGTGTTAGGAAATAAATTATGGAAATACGTGTATAATTGTATTTCTTGCTATGTGTTATCTGACTATTTGTTAGTTTACAGTATGAGTGACCAAGGACCTTCTGACGCCTATCGTCAACTGTCTGGTTCGCCTAGGAGCGAAGGCACCTCCTCTTCTCAGCCTGCCCTCTCAGGGTATTCTGCTGACACAGAAGAAGGAATCTTTGTGTTTAAGGCTCAGTCTGAAGAGCCATTTCCTCAGAAAAAGAGGGGATGGTTCAGTAGGGGAGCGCACGAGCGTAGGAAAAGAATGAAAAAGTTGCAGGAACAGCGAGTGTTAGCCGCAGCAAAAAGAGAAACTGATGCTTATAATCAGGATATGCTCAATAGGGGTATCGCTAATATCCATATTTTAGCAACCACTGCTGCCGACCCAAACCTGGAACAAATGCTAGCACCACAACCACAAAATCCTGATCAACCCATGGAAATAGAAGACCAGATAGAAATGCCTGAGTATAACCCGGAGGAGATACCTAGGGTACCTGCACCTGATCCTTTAGACCCAAACAACTACGACCCCTGGTAGGACGATGTTAGGGACTACGTGCAACAAAACCCAATTCAGGAAAATGTGCCAATACCCAACTTAGGAGCTTATCCAGGGTTAGATCCTCAAGATCCCTACAACATTAGTGACGCATATGTTAGGGAAATTTTAGAAAATCCATACCCGTACCAAGCCCCTATGCCTCCGTATCAGGAACCCGTACCTCAGTTTCCAAACCCAGTCCTAGAACCTGCACCCCCAATGAGTGCAGAAAATGTCCAGGAACTTAGGACTTTTGGGGAGGAAATTTTAGAAAGCAGTGATCGTATGCGACAGGTGGGAGAACGCCTCGTATGGAAATACGATGAGCGTAATATGGATTTTTGGATGAATCCATATCAGTGAAGGTGATGGTAGAAACAGTAATAATAATAATAATAAAATAATATATGTGTGTATGTGTTAGAAAAAAAAAAACTACGGATGCATACTATTAGTATTGTAGCTTTACATTTCAGTCGGTACTGTAATTTTTATTTCTGTACTGGTGTGTACTGATGCATACTATATAAAAAGAGTAAAAGTCGCAATGCTCGACGCTTTTGGTTAAAAAGTGCGTGTCATGTGATTGGCTATATATAAATATTATTTGTGATATTAATATTTGGTAAATGTCTAAAATTCAGATGGCCGACGCGGGAAATCAAGAAAATCTGAATAACGATAACCAGAGTAACATTAACGTGGTTAATGAGAATTCGGACAATAATAACAACGGAAATCAAATGGATAATAGTGCCGTTCAGCATATTGTGGCACAGGGAATTATAGATGCGATGCCATTTATTATTCAAACAGTTCAGGAAGCGAATAATAAAAGTAAGCATAGCAGTAAGCGACCAACTGAACCCGAAAACAGCGTGAACAATGGACCCATACTTCAAGCGCCCGTTCCCAAAAGAAGAAGAACCATGCCACATGGTTGTTCTTACAAAGAATTCTGGTCCTGCAAACCAATAGAATTCTCAGGCAATGAAGGACCCATTGCAGCTTTACGCTGGATAGAGAAAACTGAGGCAGTTCTGAAAATAAGCAAGTGTGCTGAAGAAGATAAAATACTGTTTGCTTCAAATCTGTTTAAAAATGCAGCCTTAGAATGATAGAACACTATCCTCCAATCCAGAGGAAGTGATAGGATTTATAATATGGAATGGGAAGAATTCAAGAACATGGTAGAAAGGAAATTCTGCCCTCCCAATGAAAAAGAACAGATAGCAAATAAGTTTCTGAATCTAAGAATGACCGGGGTAGATAGTAAGGGTTACACTACCACATTCTTTGAATATGCTAGGATAGTACCTACCCTTGCATCACCTGAACCGGTATTAATCTCCCGTTATATCTGGGGATTAATTGGAGAAATTAGACATGTAGTCAAGGCAGCTAGACCCCAAACCATAGAGGAAGCTGTAGAACTAGCTAATACCTTGACAGATGAGTTAATCCGTACTAGAGAAGAAGATCAGAGGAGAAACCTAACCCAAAGGATTACTCAAGAATTCCGTTCTGGGAATTCCAATCGTAGGAATGTAGGTTCTACCTCTGCACCCTACTGCAAAGCCTGCAGAAAGAAGCATTCTGGAAGATGCTCTACTTACTGTAATTTTTGCAAGGCCCCAGGACACAAGGAAGAGAATTGCAAGAAGAAATCCAGTAATGGAATGTGTTTCAATTGTGGGGAAAAAGGTCACATTAGGACAAACTGTCCGAAATTGGCTCCAGCTGCAACCAACAAAAATCCTAAAAATGCCAGAGCATTCGTGCTAACTACAGAGGAAGCCAGGATGATTCCAGACGTAATTGCTGGTACGTTTTTAGTTAATGATATTTTTGCTAAAGTATTATTTGACTCTGGTGCAAACCAAAGTTTTATTAATACTTCGTTTTGCAAACTCCTAAATCAATCATTAACTAAACTACCACAAGAATGTCTAGTGGAAACCGCAAATGGAGAAACTGTTAAGATTTCTGAAATCTTGCAGGGAGCAAGAATAGAAATTTTTAATCAAAAATTTATGGCAAACCTTTACCCAATGAATCTGGTTGGATTTGATGTAGTATTAGGAATGGATTGGTTAATAGCCAATAAAGCCAGTATTTTATGTGATCAAAAGACAATTCAGATAAAATCACCAAGAGGAGAAAAGATCACAATTAAAGGAGATAAACCTTTTAGATCCACTAAATTCATCTCTGTGATGAAAACTGCAAGTTGTATAAGAATAGGATCTATAGTGTATTTGATTTCAATAATCACTAACACTAAAGGAAAAGAAGTAAAAGATATCCCAGTAGTATCCCAATTTTCAGATATCTTTCCAGAAGAATTGCCAGGACTACCGCCAGACAGGGAAGTTGAATTCAGAATTCATCTGTTGCCAGGAACAGCACCGATTGCCAAAGCACCTTACCGTTTGGCACCCGCGGAAATGCAAGAACTGAAGAAACAACTAGACGAGTTGTTGGAAAAGGGATTCATACAGCCAAGCTCATCGCCATGGGGAGCGCCGATTTTATTTGTTAAAAAGAAGGACGGATCAATGCGTATGTGCATTGACTACCGTGAATTGAACAAAGTCACGATTAAGAATCGGTACCCATTACCGAGGATCGATGATTTGTTTGATCAACTTCAAGGAGCTCGATTTTTCTCTAAAATCGATTTAAGATCAGGATATCATCAATTAAAGGTACAGGAAGAGGACATTCCTAAAACCGCATTCAGAACAAGGTATGGTCATTATGAATTTACTGTCATGCCATTTGGTTTAACCGATGCCCCAGCCGCATTTATGGACATGATGAACCGAATATGCAAGCCATATTTGGATAAATTCATAATTGTCTTCATAGATGATATTCTAATTTACTCTAAAAGCAAAGAAGAGCATGCAAAGCACTTACACTTACTTTTAAGTTTATTGAGAAAAGAGAAGCTTTATGCTAAGTTTTCAAAGTGTGAGTTTTGGTTAGAACAAGTGCAATTTCTCGGACATTTGGTGAATCATGAAGGAATTCATGTAGATCCAACGAAAATCGAGGCAAGTACCAAATGGAAAACCCCAGAGTCACCAACTGAAGTTAGAAGTTTCTTAGGATTGGCCGGTTATTATAGAAGATTTATTCGAGATTTTTCTAGAATAGCCATTCCTTTAACTAAGCTAACCTGTAAATCTGTTAAGTTTGAATGGGGACCAAAACAAGAAGAAGCCTTTAGAATCCTTAAGCAAAGATTAACCCATGCACCCATACTAGCATTACCAGAAGGAACTGAAGACTTTGTAGTCTTTTGTGACGCTTCTAAGTTAGGTTATGGATGCGTATTGATGCAACGTCAAAAGGTTATAGCTTATGCATCTAGACAGCTTAAGAGTCATGAAGGAAATTATTCGACCCATGATTTGGAATTAGGAGCTATAATTTTTGCCCTTAAGATTTGGAGACATTATCTTTATGGTAGTAAGTTTACCATATTCACAGATCATAAGAGTTTAAGATATGTCTTCGGGCAAAAAGAATTGAATATGAGACAGAGACGCTGGATGGAATTACTTAGTGATTATGATTGTGATATCCAGTATCATGCAGGAAAAGCCAATGTAGTGGCTGATGCTTTAAGTCGAAAATATCACGAAAAGCCAAAAAGGGTACGTTCTCTTAAATTAAATCTACAAGTAGATTTAAACAATCAGATTAGAAAAGCACAAGAATCAGTAATCAAGGAAGATACTGAAAAGTTAAAGGGAATGATTAAGGAATTAGAACAAGGAACGGATGGAATTTGGAGGTTCCATAAAAAGAGAATATGGATACCTAAATTAGGAAATTTACGTCACCGTATATTAGAAGAAGCCCATAAATCTAAATACACGATGCATCCAGGAAGTGATAAAATGTACCAGGATTTAAGGAAAAATTTCTGGTGGATAGGAATGAAAAAGGACGTAGCAGCTTATGTTTCTAAATGTTTAACTTGCTCACAAGTTAAAGCTGAACATCAGAAACCCTCAGGATTGTTACAACAATTAGAAATACCAGTTTGGAAATGGGAATTGATAACAATGGATTTTGTTACCAAATTGCCTAAAACAAGAAAAGGTAATGATACAATCTGGGTGATTGTAGATAGGTTAACCAAGTCAGCTCATTTCTTACCAATGAAGGAAACCTTTAGTATGGAACAATTAGCCAAATTGTATGTAAATGAAATTGTTTCATTACATGGCATTCCTTTATCAATTGTTTCTGATAGAGATAGCCGTTTTACTTCTCATTTTTGGTCAAGTTTCCAAAAAGCAATGGGAACCAGGTTAAATCTAAGCACAGCTTATCATCCTCAAACGGACGGACAAAGCGAAAGGACAATTCAGACAATGGAGGACATGCTTAGAGCTTGTGTAATTGATTTTGGAGGTAACTGGGACGAACACTTACCTTTAATAGAATTTTCTTATAATAACAGTTACCACACAAGTATCAATGTTGCACCATTCGAAGCACTTTATGGACGAAAGTGCAGAACTCCAGTCTGTTGGGCAGAAATTGGGGAAAAACAATTATCTGGACCTGAGATAGTACAAGAAACAACTGATAAAATCATTCAAGTCAAGGAACGACTGAAAACAGCACGTGATCGACAAAAGAGTTACGCTGATAACAGACGCAAACCATTAGAATTTCCAGTAGGAGATAAAGTATTATTGAAAGTCTCTCCCTGGAAAGGAGTGGTAAGATTCATCAAGAGAGGAAAGCTAAGTCCCAGGTATATTGGACCTTTCAAAATTCTTAAAAGAATAGGACCTGTAGCCTATCAGCTACAACTGCCAGAGGAAATGGCAGGAATACATGATGTGTTTCATGTATCCAATCTTAAAAAGTGTTTAGCTGATGAATCACTCGTAGTACCTCTTAAGGATATAGAGGTTAATGAGCAACTCAAGTTTGTAGAGAAGCCTCTACAAATTAAAGATAGGAAAGTTAAGAATCTCAAACATAAAAGACTAGTTCTGGTCAAAGTAAAATGGAATTCCAAAAGAGGACCCGAGTACACATGGGAACTTGAATCGGAAATGAAAAAGAAATATCCACACTTGTTCCAGTAGATCTCGAGGACGAGCTCTAAAACAAGGTGGGGAGGATATAACAACCCTTGGTAAAACCGACATCCTCATAATATTTCAGACACCCTAATATATATTGTAAATATATCAACTTATCTTTATATGCACCCCGTATGTGAAAACCGAGCCCCAAGATAGATTATACTAAATAAAATAAATAAATAAAAACAATAAATTTTAAGCTGAGGCGGGCCGCATAGGGCCTCACCTCAAGCTTAAGCGGGCCGCGCGAGGAGATAACCAGACTTAGCCAAATCCATTAGTTTAGGCGGGCCGCGTACATAATCGTTTAAGTCCATGCGGGCCGCGCGCGTCCTGATTTGTGGCATGACCCGGAGCCGACACGTGTCAACACCGTGTCAAGTCTAGTGATGAGTGGGCCAAGCTACGCCATTGACTTCATTTGACGCGGGCCGCGTGAACCCGGCCCAAATCCCACGCGGGCCGCGAGAAACCCCAGATCAGATCCTATAAATAGCACGCATCGGCTTCATTCGACGATCGCTCAAATCTTTCTTTCTTTCTAAATTTCTGAAGTAGTATACACTATACCCGGGCATTATACCCCCTAAAATAGCGAGGTTCTGCTACGATGTAAGTATTATAACCCCTGGAGACGTATTAGATACGCTGCCCGATTGATCTAGGGTTCCGTAACGGCTGTCGTGGTTCTGCCCGACGTAGTCGTTGGAATGCCGTCTCGGGGAGGGTATTACTAATGTTAAAATGGGTTATTATACTAACACACGTGCATTTGTGTAATTTATAGATTATCTCCAGGAAACCCTTACGAAAAACCTAAAACAACAATGTGAGTAATCTCCTTTTTGTTAACTGTTTTTACAAAACCTTAAATACCTTTCCATGCAAATGACAGTTATTGAGTATTTGTGAAGAATACAATTATAGTGGGTATGTTGGGGTTTTGTATACAAAATTAGTTACTGGCGTGGTAACATCCCATAAGTTGAGTATGACCGTACCACTGATGTTAATTGTGATGTCTTGGATACAAATGTAATTGCGGATGTGCCCTCAATACTGCAAATTGGTTTTTACTTAAACTTGATTAAACTGGGATTCACTCACCAGTATTTCCCACTGACAAAATGTTTTTAAAACGCGTTTCAGGTAACAAAGTGTGAAAGCCAAATAGAAGCCAGCTGGACAGCACTGAAGGCTTGGAAAAGTGCCAATAAAGTTACCTAAGAATAAAATGGATGTTTTTATTAAATAAATAGGATTTATTCCTATGAAACGTGTGTATTGAAAACTTGGGTTTTTACCCATATGTTTAATGTTATAAAATGTGGTGGTTTACTCTGATTAAAATATTTCCTAACTACGATCCTGATGAAAATTTCCGCTGCCAAATTGAATAAATAAATGTGATAGCACCGAAACTGGCTCACGGCCGCCCGTTCCCGGGAGATAGGGATCGGGGGCTGTGACACAATAGATGTCCGCCCCCGGTCGAAAATGGATATTCACCTCGAAAACCAAATTCAGAAAGAGTCAATAAAGCGATCAATTTGAAATGGGAGTCTGGGTCGTCGGATAATTTACCAGAAAGTATTGATGTCACATATACGTCATCAGATACTGATCATGAGTCAAAGTTGATAAAAAGTATGGTCGATCAGGTGTTAGACACAGATGACAATGAGGAATCAAAACCGAAGTCAAAGCCCGAGTCAAAGTCTGAGTCCAGTGCGTCAAAGCCAACAAATAAAAAGGACAAACGGGTTTATGATAAAGAGTTTTTACTTTCGAAATCTAATTTGAATGATGAATCGGTCAAAGTGGCATATACTTTGAAAGGTTCTGACAAATTATATTCTGACGAGAGTTTTCCAATAAGAAGTGTCAGACTTGAAATGATTCAAAAGGTTTTCAAAATAACAGAAATTAATATTTCTGAAATAAAAGATTTAAATCTTAATGGAAAACCTAAACAGTACACTTCAAGAGATCAACAGAGAATCAACAAGAAAATGGGTTACAATTGTGGTTATAGTTTTCAAAAGAAACCAAACCATAATCGTAATTACAAAAAGAAAGGTCTTGGTTTTGTTCCACAGAAAAACTATAAAAATGAAAAAGTTTATAAACCAAAAACAATGTTTGTTGCAGGAAAAACAACAGAAGCTGAAAAAGAAAAATCTTTCAGGAATCAGACGAATCAAGAATTCCTTGCTAAGAAGCAAGAGGACATGAAGAAGAAGGAAGATCCGAAGAAGATTGAAAAGAGATCTTGTTTTCAGTGTAAAGCTGTGGGTCATGTTGCGAAAGATTGTCCAAAGACATTTCGACCAAAACAAGAAGTCTCAAGAAAAATGAAAGAAAAAATTGTTGAGAAAACTGAACTATCAACCCGGAAGTTCACAGGTTTTGAGAATTCAACTTATGAAAAAGGAGAATGTTCAAAGAGTGCTTCCAAAAGAATAGACAATGCTACAAATCAGAAATGGGTTGTAAAAAGTTCAGGTAAAAAGTCTGGTGATGATTCTGATTCCATAAAATCAGAGGAGCCACATGTTGAGAAAAAGAGTGTAAGAAAAGTTCCGAAAGTGGATGATGTGAATTTTCCGCCACTGAATGCTAAAAATTACAAATCTAAAATCGGAAAAGTTGAAATTTCAAATCAATTTTATTCTGACAAGAAGAAAATTGATGTTGAAAAAACTTTCAACGGAAATATAAAACGCATCTTTGGAAAAATGGTCAGTGGTAAGGCCCAAAGCATTAAGGATTTTTATGCTTCCAAAGGATGGGTTTACAAGTCGGTTGAAAGGAACGATGAAAACAATGAGGTTACACCCAAGGAAGGTCAGGCTTGGGTGGATATATTTTTCCAAGAATAAAATCCTGACTTGCCGGAGATCCCAAGTTGGTAATTGTGGATCATGAATCGGCATCCTTCTTAATCTGTATTTGAGGTTTTGCAGGACTTGCCGGAACTCCCAGGTTTGTAAGCGAGGAGTAGGAATCGGCATCTTGAGAATTCAACCAAAAGATGGTAATTGGTTGAAAAACAGGTTTGAAATGTTTTATTGCAAAATCTACAAGTGGTTGTTATAAATAGTTCAGAATGAGAACTAGTTGATCGTAAAAGTGGTTAAATCAAGGTCATTAAATTGAACTTGAATTAACTATCATTCATAAGATTGGTAAAACAATATGATGATTTGAACCCCAATTTTACAAGTCGTAAAAACAATCAATCTTATTTTCCGAAAAAACCATTCTGATTAAAACAAACTTAAGTGTTTTGAAATCATTATGGGAAAATAGTTTGTTGTGAGGGGGAGTTCTGATTGTTTAAGCCTAACGGATGGAGAATTGAAGTGTTTCGATATCAGTTGTCATGTTCTATACAGTTTGTTTTCAATTTTCTTTAGATGTATTTGAATTTTAGGGGGAGTAAGAATTTTTAGAAAATCCAAAAACATCAGAAAATTTGAAAAAGATAAAAACATGATAAAATTGAATAATGAGTTCTTGTTGCATAAAAGAGGAAATGATAGTACATCAGTAAACTATCACAGCACGCTAAAGAATTGTAAAGCCAAAGTGTGATAAACAATCTTACTGTGGATGTGTCAGTAGATTTTCGCACATTTAGTAAATTGAAACGAGATATAAACATAAATCAAACTTGCTTAATTCGTGGGTAACTATTCTTGAATATATGGGTAACCCCCGAAATCTTGTTTGAAAGGTCCCGTATTCTGAGATACTAGGTCTTTATGCTCAGTGATATCTGGGGTATTATTCCGGGACTTCTGCTGTATGGAAATACTGACCTAGTCCCCGAATAATACTTTCTGCAAAAAGCTTTGAAACATAAGCTCGCCCTTAGCAATCTGATTAAACAATAAAATTGATAATCTTTGCTGTTGTAATAAAAGATCCTCTAAAGGGGACCCACCAAAAGTCGAGCCGTCATCTCTCTGCTGAACGGAAGTTCTGACCTGAGCTCTCACGGTTTCGCATCTACCCTTTTACAGATATCAGCTGTGGTATACTCACATGTAAGACTGAATATTTGGGATCTGGATACGGGAGTATATTCAAGTGGAGTGATACACAATTAAGTTTAAGTCTCTAAAACATTAATATCATATCTCGAATCAATTGAAATTTGTGTGAAAATTTAAGTGGACAAACATACTGACAATCTAGGTAAATTGTTTAGAACTTAAAATGTAATCAAACTTAACGGTGTTAGTGATCTGTTTCATAACTGATATGATCCTCTTGCACAAACTCACAAAAATATTGTCTGTAAATATTTCATTTCTGCATTTACTTTCTTCCAGAAAATCCAAAAAGATTTTTGGTGTGTTTTAGCATAAATTTTGAAAAATCAAAAAGATTTTCGACAACTGGTGTTGAGATGCTGATTTTCGAAATTCAAAGTGCTAAACTTGAAGAACTGGTTTGGGGAGTGTTTGTGTGTAGATGGTAAAGTTGTTTTGATAATAACCAGTAATAAATTCTTGAATGCAAAGTCATTATTGTTTTGGTTCGACATAGTTTCTGAATTGTTGAAAAGTTTTAATCTTTGAAGAAACTTATAGTTGGGTAGAGATTGTGCAGGACTTGAGCCAGATATTGATCCTGAGAGAGAATGGAGCCAGGTATTGATCTGGAACCTGATGGGAGCTTGTTAATGATATTAAAGAATGAAGATATGAATTCAAGATTAGCTGTTTGAGAGGGGGAGTCTGAAGACATCGTGTCAACAGCTGAGAGAGAAGAGTTTGTTAATGATGAAAATAGAGAACGAGGATTCTTGAAGAGACAGATATTTCAGAGGTAGATTGTCGACTGATGAAGATTGTAGATTGACAGGTGCGAAGACTCTATGAAGACTCCGTCAACATCCGAGGGGGAGTCTGTTGGTGCACTTACGTCTGCTGACTACGTCTTCCATCGAGTCTTGAAGTTGAACAGATCAAGCATGGCACGGAAACCTAGAAATAGGAGTTTGTAATAGGTCCGCTTATTTGTCACTAGGTTAGGTCCGCTTTTGTGTCATGTTTAGGTCTAGGTTCGCTCATATGGCATGTAGTTGGTCCGCTCATGTGTCACGATGTAGGATCGCTTATACGTACACGTACGTATAAGCGAACCAGGATGTCTATAAATAGGTCCATATGAGCGAGTCTGAAACACATAGTTGAAGGTGTTTGTTCCGGTATGCTGCCGAAGTGCTGTCAAATCTTGTAATCGCGTTCAATATCAATAAAACAGCAAGTTTAAAGTGAATACAGCTTCAATAGCACCGAATTACTAGTTTCCGCCTCTTAATTCGGATACGAACTTCTCTGAATGACTCAAACAGGGCCGAGAACGATCCTACAAGATCCTTTGTAACTTCGGCCACCAATTTACTGCCATTCTTATCGGAAAGGTAATACGAACGAAGCTCTTCCAACCAAGTAGCCGTTGGATAAGAGATGGATAATAATGATGGAATATCAATACGGCTTAGTGCATCCGCAACCGTATTTTCCTTCCCTGGTTTAAAATGGATTTCAAAATCAAACCCCATAAGCTTCATAACCCACTTCTGTTGTTCCGGTGTCTGAATGGTTTGCGAAATGATGTGTTTAAGACTATGATGATCGGTATAAATACGGAAGCGACGGCCCAAGAGATATTGACGCCATTTTTTTACAGCTTCGGTAATGGCATATAACTCTTTCGTATACGTGGACTGAGCCTGCATTGTGGAACAAAGTTTTTTGCTGAAAAAGGCTATGGGTTGGTTGTTTTGAGAAAGTACGGCACCTATAGCTTGACTGGAAGCATCGGTAGTGACATCGAAGGGCTCCGCAAAGTTGGGAAGAGCAAGGGTTATCAACTGTTGCATGTTTTTCTTAAGTTGCATGAATGCATCAGTAGCTTGGGAGTTCCATGCAAAAGTGTTTTGTTTCAAAATATCGGTTAGTGGAGCCGTGATTTGAGCATAACCTTTCACGAAACGTCGGTAATAACCTGTTAGGCCCAAGAATGCTCGAAGAGTCGTAAACGAATTGGGCGCCGGCCATTGTTGAATGGCTGCAATTTTATCGGGTTCTGGAGCGACTCCGGTTGAAGAAATTTTGTGGCCTAAAAAGGAAATTTCCCATACACCAAAGGTACATTTAGAGGCTTTTGCATGGAAGTGGTGTTCATGCAATTTCTGGAAAACATATTTAAGATGGTCGTAATGTTCCTCCTTTGTACCACTGTATATCAATATGTCATCAAAAAAAAGCAAGACGAATTGGCGAAGCACGGAACGAAATAAGTCATTCTTGGCAGATTGAAAGGTAGAGGGTGCATTGGTGAGGCCGAAGGGCATTACGAGAAATTCGTAATGATCGTCCATGGTTCGAAAAGTTGTCTTGTGAATGTCGGCCGGTGCTATTCGTATTTGGTGGTAACCGGATCAGAGATCGATTTTCGAAAAAATGGTAGCACCATGAAGCTCACCGAGAAGTTCATCAATAGTTGGTATCGGAAACCTGTCACGAATAGTAACGGCATTTAAAGCCCGGTAATCGACGCAAAAACGCCATGTACCATCTTTCTTTTTAACTAGAAGAACTGGTGAAGAGAAAGGGCTTTGGCTCGGTCGAATAATGCCATTAGTAAGCATTTCGGAAATCAGTTGGGTCATAATTTGCTTTTGGTAGTGCGGGTATCGGTACGGTTTAACATTAATGGGCTGATCGTTGTTGAGGAGGGTAATGCGATGGTCATGAGGGCGAGTGGGCGGTAATGATTGTGGTGCAGTGAATATTGGTTGGAACAAGTCAAGGAGGGCTGTGATTTTTAGGTCTGTCGAATTGGGTTGCGGTGTGGCGGTTGGTTTCAGAAGTGGCGGTTCAAATGTTAAGGTGTGTAGAGATGCAATAGATCCGTGACGAAGGAGCGTTGATAATGAGCTTGGCGACACCGGCTGCGTTAAAGGTTCTCGGCGGTTCCGCATGAGTTGTGCACTTTTTTTTGCGTATCGCAGGTGACATGGCCCAGTCTGATCCGTTTTTTACACTAAGATAACCGACTTCCAACATCCGGTATTCTGTTGAGCTAGGATGTGACCCATCCTTTGCTCCCAGATGTTGTAGCGATTAGTTTGGCATTCCAAGACAGTTACTTCATCATATCCTTGACTTCCATCTTCCTTGTCCTTGTAAATAGTGTTCATAAGAACCTTTTTGTCGTTTCGAGTTGGGATGATTATAGTAACGTTTAACGCAAAAGTATGCGTTAAAACGGTCAAAAATCGGCTTTTTAACCTGAATGCTTTCCTAAGTATCGGGAATTAAAAGTGTCACAAAAGGGTACTTAAAGATCACTAACTTTGTGCTTTGGTGAATCATACAAAGGGGTATACATACCTCCATGCTTGACTTACATGAAATCTATGATAATACTTGAATATAATAAAACTATATAATATAAGATATAAACTATATATTATGGCCAAATTCATGATGCTAACCGGTTTGTGGTTAAGACGTCGGTTCCGCATGAGTTGTGCACTTTTTTTTGCGTATCGCAGGCGACATGGCCCAGTCTGATCCGTTTTTTACACTGCGAAACGACGCTAGGGAAATCCAAAACAAAACCCGAGGAGTGGTCCAAAGATCATTTCCGTGTTAAGGCCTTTCTTATGTCCTGAAGGAGGAGAAGAAGGCCGGAGGCACTTCGAAGGCATCAAGCATGTCCGAGGAGTTATATTGATCGTCGTTGTCGACGATTAATAAAAACTGTGGAGGTGAGCACTTATGCCCGGGGTAGAATTTTTCGGGACACCGAAAACATAGACCTTCGCGTCTACGTTGTTGTATTGTGTCTGGTGAGAGTTTCGTGAATGGCAATGGTTTTGGTGGAGAAGATAATAATGGAGGAGATGATGTGGGAGTTGGTTTGGATGAGGACGCAGTAGAAGGCTGAGAAGAAGGAGAGATCGTTGTTTGAGGAGTAGTATTTTGGGTGGGGTATGACCTGGGCTGATAAAAGGATTTGGGCTTATTGACATGTGCAATTTTATCCTCAACTCTCCTGGCCAAGCCACATGCATCGTGAAACGTTGTGGGCTTCAAAATAGCTAGTTCGGCCTGTAACTCAGGTTTGAGGCCGGAGATAAAACAATTTGTTAGGGTTTGCGCAGACAAGCCGGTGATACGATTGCTAATTTTTTTCAAATTCTGTTTGATATTCGGAAACCGTTGCGGTTTGCCGGAGTTTAAACAGAGTGGCTTTGTGATTTTCGTACGATGACAGACCGAAGCGAAGCTCTACCTCGCGTTTGAAGTTCGTCCATGACCCGAGCAGATTGTTGTTGAATTGATTTTGGTACCACGAAAGTGCATCCCCAACAAAATGGAAGGCTGTTAGTGAAATACGTTCTGCCGGAGGAATATTATAATAAGTATAATATTGATCGGCTTGAAAAATCCACCCAAGAGGATTTGACCCGTCGAAAAGAGGTAACGTAATTTTTGGATGGCTTGGGTTTGGTTGGTTCTTGTTTTGGCGGGCTGGGGAAGGCGGTCGGGTAGCGTTTTTTTCCGGTTCAAGGTTGTCGATCAACTGCTGAACATGATTAACAAGACGAGCGGTCGTTTCTGTTTGGGTGTCAAGTTTGGCGTTGAGGTTGGTGGTGGCTTGAACGAGGGCGGCTAACTGGGTTTTGAGGTCGGATTGGGTGGAGGCAGCGGTGGTAGCGGTCGTGGTGGTGATTTGGATCAACTGGCTGAGCTGATCCGTGATGGATGGAGGGAAATCATCGGAGCCGGTTAGGTCGCGACGCGGTGGCATGGTGGAGGTGATTCGTGAATGAAAGCACCAGAATGATGGAGCCTTTTTAGTAGGCAAACACTCCTAGAACAATAGGAAGAAGACAAGAGTTTGGAACAATTTTCTGGATATATTTCAAAGCAAATTACAAGGAATTAAATATGCAATGGATATGAGCACATGATGCCCATGTTCCTTATTTCTTGGAGACATGCATGTAACAACTTCCTACCATGCTCCACTAACTACCCACTAATGCAACAATTAATCTAACATGTGATAAATAAGAAAATGCATGCTAATGATTCGAATATTCCTCTGCACAACTTGTGGATCAATCCAGGAACCTTGTGGGCTTCCTCTGCACACGTTTGGGCCTGACTATCCCCTGGCCTGCTCCTTCTTGGGCTTGGTCTGTACTATCATGAGACAGGCTTGTGTGGCCTACATCACTCGCTTTGTAAACGAGCCGAACCCAAGCCAAGGTAGGTTTGATTCGTAGCTCGCTTGTTAGCTTAAATTAAACCCCATATTTACGTATCTGTGTGTGCGTGTATATCTATCTATACTTTCTATAAAAGGAGAAATCCAAGTGACATAAGAAAAGCTGATGTGTCAGCAGGAGAGGGTGTCCAACAAGGCTTTTCTTATCTCATTATTACATCATAAAGTCTAATATTAAAAGAGTTTAAAATTCAAAGTTGGCCCACATCAAACCACTGCCTTGTGTATTTTCAAATTTTAAAGGTCTGGCCCACATTCTAAAGGGCAAACCACTGCCCATCTACGAGAAAGTAGCAGCTGGTTCCTTTGGCAAATGTATACTTAGCAGCAACAGATGTTGTTATCTTCCGTAATATTTTTAGATCAACAGATGTTTAACGCTAGTTACCGGGAAATTCAAATTTAAATATGCATGGGAATAAGTAATTAGCAATTAATGCATGTCACTCAGATTCAAACTCCTGTCAATCATCCTTCTTATATAAGGCTTTTCTTCTCATTTCCCTCTTCATATTTCATCACACTTTCATCTTCCCTGATTTTGCAGTTTTGAAATTTAATCACAACCCGAATTCCGAATTAGAAGCATGTCAATATCAGTTGACAGTAATAATCTGAGTTTTGTTAATGATTTGAATCCTGCTAAGGATATGTGAAACATGAAGGCGAGAATTATACGAAAATGGAATCAGGGTTACAAAATGGAGATCATCTTCATTGATGAGAAAGTAATTTATATCTCTACTTTTCCGTTTTATTTTAGAAAATGTAGTGTTGTATGCTAAATACATAATTTCTTTAAATGTTCTTCAGGGTGGTAAGATTCAAGGAGGTATTAAGAGTCATCTGATACCCGTTTTTGATGGACAGCTACAAGAAGATGCTGTTGTGATTCTTTCGAAGTTTGGTGTTGGTGAGAATAAAGATTTTTATAAAGTAGTAGTGCAGCCTTATAAAATCAACTTTTATAGATGCACAACTGTTACTCGTGTGAGAGAGTGGCAAGGTGTTGAGTATGGTTTCAATTTCAGAGCTTATGAAGATATTCTTCAAGGAAAGGCGTTAAACGCTTTGAGTGTTGGTAATGTATATTTTTTGTAATCATGTCTTGATTGTATAGTATTAGAGAGTTTTACTTATATTCTTGTATAATGTGATCATGTAGATGTTGCTGGATCTGTGATTTCTTGTAGAGATCTTGAAATCTTTGATCGACCTCCAAAGGAGACTAAGAAGATGAATTTCGATATTGAAGATTTGGAGTAAGTTGTTGTTTATATGTTCAGTCAAGTAGTGATCATAAAATGTATTTAATGATGTTAATAAAAAAGATGAAGAATGTTTGTATTTAATGTGGGATCATGTAATGGTAATAAATGAGGTTTATATTGTTTGTATGTAATGCTGAATCATGGTAATAAATGAGGTCTACAGTTTATTCTTAGTGAATATAGTACTGAAATTGAAACCAATTGCTACTTTAATAAATGTTATAGTTTTCTTGATTTATTTTCTGTTTTTATCCATTCAATGTTGTTTTGATATGAATATTCTTTTCATGTAGTGGTAAGGTTTTGCGGTGTACTGTGTGGAATGATTATGCTCTGCAGATTAAGGACTTCATTTCTAAAGTCCCACCTCATGAGCATGTTGTCACACCCTGGCTTTGCGGAAGCGTGGGTTTATTTGGTGTGACTTCTTAATACCATAGCTTAATCATAACAAAGCTATATGAAAGTAAAACCATGCAGAATCATCCATTAATTAAAGTCTTAAAAACAGAATACCACAACATTGTTTGAAATGCTGACACATGAATTGAGTTTACAACACTTACAAAATAAAATCATTGTTCTTAAGACGCAACCACAACATAAAATAAAACACCGTTTAAGACTTGCGACTCGTCCAGGTAAAAGTCGCAATCCCTAAACGTGGATGATCCCATAACTTATACGCAGCGCGAAAACGTAGCATACCGTGCCAGAATCCTTAGTTCCCTGAAATACATGTAAGTTGGAAAAATCAACAAAAATTGTTGAGCGAGTTCATGTGTAGTGAGTAAGTAAAACCTTTGTAAGTATAAAAACCCTGGTATGTAGCAAATAAGGAAAAAGAGATCACCAATGGTTTGCAAGGCCATTGATATGTGTGATGTGCAGTAGGAAGACTCAAACCTAGCGGATTTTGCGTTGGGCACAAAGTCACCCCGAGGTCCGTTCTGCTGGGCCTGGGGCTGGGCTCGCTACACCCAGATAGATCTACCGCTACTGTCCCTCGGTCCTACAATGAGGATTAATGGCCTCAAGTTGCGCCTACCCACTCACATGATCTAAGTAGTAACCCTCCTTACGATAACCATACCATGTATAAAGTACTCGTAAATATAGTAACATGTATTTCACCCCCGCAGTTTAGAAAACTGAAAACAGTTAAGAGAAAAGGGGGACATGAACTCACCGAAGTGCGTCTCTAAAAGTATCTCCCAGAAAATCTGCTCTGCGACGACCTACACGTACTAACTTCTATTAGACGGACGGCCGTGCCTTAGCTTAAGGTTTAATGTCTTTGGGAAATAGTTAGACAACTATTTCGTATGTACACTTCCTAATTATTTGGTAAATATATTCCTTCCCAAGGATGGGGGTTTTAATACATGTGCGTTCGTATAACTTCGAAATATATTATTAAGTCACACTTAAAATATATTTTAAACCTTATCTCCAAAATATAAATATTTTTCCCAAAAACATTATATTTTATTACATATAATTTTCCCAAAATAATACTTTTGTCAAAATACGCGTTTAAGAGTATTTTCTGAAAATACGTAAGTTACGTTGTAAAGTTCGGGTGGTATTAATAATACCGTTGTAACTTAAATAATTATTGTGAAGGCGTTCGTATTATTTTGGAGCCGTTAATAATCAGTAATATTATTTTTACCCTAAAAATAATATTTACATAGTTCACAAAATAATCACAAAAATTTACACAAGTGTAGTTATGAAAATATATATTCTAAATATATATTTTAGCAAGTTTTATTTTGTGAAAATCCCACCTCCGACACTTGCTTATTTTGTAATAAAAATCGTGGCGAAATTTATTTGGAAAAATAAGTTAAAAATATATCCATAACACTTGTGATAAAAATATTTACAAGTGTTAGATTTTTTGAAAAATTTCGCCAGAGTTTCCCCTGTAACTGGAGGTGGCCACGCTTTCACGCGTATCATTTTCTTTTAAAAATTCAATTCAACAATGTTCCCAACATTAACAAACAATATTCAAACCATCAAACTAGTCAACATAGATATAAATCGCAAAACACATGAACTTGTGGTTTGTGTAAGATATGTAGTAACTTTCCAATATTTTTAATGGATCTTTATATCTTTAAAAATAAAGTCGGTTTCTTGAAATCTTTATTTTTAAAGAAAGTGGAGGTTTACAACTTCTTGGTCAAAATTATAAAAATAATTCTTTGCTAAAACTTTTTGTTACACAAGTGTCTACACACTTGTTTGTTCACAAAAGCACCTTTATTTAGGAAAGATCCGGCTTTCAAAAATATGATTTCATTTGACACTTGGTTCTTCGAAAATACCACTTGTAGATCTTTAGATCTACTAGTTTAGAACTCCATTTCATAGGTAAAATTGTTTTTACACAAGTTCATGTTTATGCTAGAAAGGGTTCGTCATCTAATAACTTTACGACTTAACATATGGCTAGTTCATGTTTCATGAACATGCTCTAGCGTGGTTTGATGACGATCAATTCCCATACTAGCAATCAACAACAATAAATAATCATAATAAAACTAGATTTATAAGTTTTATATTATTATTTACTTATTAACCACTTTGTTTATTTTTTTTTGTAGACTTTAAACTTTGATCTCTAGTGTTTATGATTTTTGCCCGTTAAATCTTTTATTAACCACTTTAGAATAAATCAAAAAGGCGTTTAGAGTCACTTACTACTAGCTCGAGGCTAGGGAAGAAACTAGTCGAAAAACAGGTGGTTAATAGCTTGTGGTAGAGGTCCTTCACGATCCGAGTGTTCCACACCTTCTAAAATGGCTCCTTGCACCTTGTAATGCCCTTGGAAAACTTGGATTGAATTGGAAAATGGTGGGAGTGTGTAGAGTATGTTCGGCCGATGCTTTAAATGTGGGAGGAGGAAGTGTTGTGTTGGGAATTAAGTGGTAATGGTAATGTTTATTTATAATCTAATTTTTGTGTCCAATGGGTATAATGTTCTCACATGTACAGACAAAATCCTTCATAATTCCAATGAGATCAACCTAGAAGATTTAGTGAAGATATTATGAAGACTATGTAAGTTTTGTGGTGGTGGGTCCTAGTGACTGTCATATGCATGGGGAAAAAGGGGGTAATTTGTAAATTAGATGGAAATTAAATTATTTGTGGGGTGTTAAGTGTAGTTTGAAGTAATTGGGTGGCCTACTAGTCCTTTATATAACCCATTTATTCTAATTGCTCAAAGGGTCTTATGTTTACTAGATATTGAACCATGGGATTATAATAATCAAGCAAGGACAACTTGTGTCACTTATATGGTGATCGATTGGTTATCATGGGGGGAAGGGTTGGTTCAATTCTAACTAAATGAATAAGCATTAGTTAGCTAGTTAGGACCCTAAGTTAATTACTAGAGTGTAGTGTCTTGTGGCGGGTGTTAGGGTATTCGGGGACCCTAACCGGCTCAGAAAAAAAGAGAAATAATGTTGATGTCAATATTTTATGTCCCGGGTTAAGTCCGGTTGTTCGGTTGAATATTGATCCGTTAAAGTGCTTAACAAAGCTTTAAAGTGTCGTTAATATTATTTTTAGTGACACAAAGAATTCCCGACACTTTGGAAAGTGTCTAGTATTATTTTTCCAAATTTTTGCACTTTACTAGATAGCTTAAATGCTGAATTTTTATTTTAAAGTGCAGAATTTGTGTTTAAATCATATTTTTGGCACATCCGGTCACTATAACTATCATCTACTGACATAGTTCTACAACCCTCATTTCCCTACACTCTCTACTAGTGTAGTAAACTATTCCCGGCTCATACAGGCCTTAGGGGCAGTACCTGCCTGGTGCTGGCTATGTCAGCACGTTTACTGGGTTATCCGTTTATTGTGCTACTGTGCTTTTGTGCATCATGTTTGTCACTAAAGTTCTGTATGTAAATAATGGAGTGACAGTTAATAAAGTATGATGCAAGTATGTGTATGTATCAGTATTCAAGTAGCAGTTTATCCAAAATTTTCAAGCAAGCACAATAATTATGCAAGAATTAAGTAGTAATTAGTTCGTACGGATACCTGGTTTGGTGAGGGTTGTCACATTTTCCCCCCGTTAGAAAAATTTCGTCCCGAAATTTTAAGTTCTGCTTCTAGGTGCAGGGGTCTTGGGAAATAAGTGGGGGTATTTCTCTTTCATCCGGTCCTCACGCTCCCTGGTGTATTCTGGACCGTGTCTTGCATTCCAATGAACCTTGACGAGCTTGACACTACTCCTGCGGGTTTTGTTCACTTTCCAATCTGTAACCTCAACCGGTTCTTCAACAAAATGGAGTGTGTCGTCAACATGAATCTCGTCGGTGGGAATGACAACGGTATCTTGGGTTGGACTTTTCTTCAGATTTGGTACATGAAATGTATCGTGAACGCCATTCAGTTCAGCAGGTAAATCCAACTTGTACGCTACTAACCCAATTCTTTCCAAAATTCTGAACGGACCAATATACCACAGATTCAACTTTCCACGCTTCCTGAAGCGTGCCACACCCTTCCAGGGTGATACTTTCAACAAAACCATATCACCTACCTCAAATTCTAGAGGTTTCCTTCTTCGATCCGCATAACATTTCTGACGATCACGAGCCGCCTTGATGCGATCCCGGATCTGTGCAATTTTATCTGTGGTTTCCTGGACCACATCAGGACCAACCAATTGTCTATCACCCGCGTCAGACCAACAAAGCGGTGATCTGCAGTTGCGGCCATATAGTGCTTCAAATGGCGCGGCACCAATACTGGTGTGGTAGCTGTTGTTATATGAAAATTCAACCAATGGTAAATGTTTATCCCAGCTACCGCCCAAATCCATAACACATGCTCTCAGCATATCTTCCAACGTCTGAATAGTCCGTTCGCTTTGTCCGTCGGTCTGTGGGTGAAATGTAGTGCTTAGATTTAATTGCGAGCCAAAAACTTCTTGGAAGGATTGCCAAATCCTTGATACAAACCTTCCGTCTCTATCAGAGACGATCGAGAGAGGCACTCCATGGCGTGCAACAATTTCTCTCATGTAAATTTCAGCTAATTTGCTCGTGTTATCTTTCTCTCTGATAGGTAAGAAGTGTGCTGATTTTGTTAATCGGTCCACTATTACCCAAATAGTATCATGACATCTTGGCGTTCTTGGCAACTTCGTTATAAAATCCATTGAGATTTGTTCCCATTTCCACTTGGGAATCTCGGGTTGTTGCAGAAGTCCCGAAGGCTTCTAGTATTCAGCTTTCACTTTGGCGCACGTCAAACACTTGCTCACATAAACAGCAATGTCGCCTTTCATCCTAGGCCACCAGTAATAATCTTTAAGGTCCTGGTACATCTTATCCGCTCCTGGATGGATAGAGTACCGCGATTTGTGTGCCTCATCAAAAATAACTTTCCTCAAACCACCAAACAGAGGAACCCAAATCGTTTTCATAAAACATAACGTTCCTTCCTCGTTTGGTATTAATTGCTTCTCCATCCCACGGAGATATTCTTCTTCAATGTTTCTTTCCTTAAGAGCTTCTTTCTGCGCGGCACGAATGCGCAAGGAAAGATCGGTTTGGATAATCATTTCCAAAGCCCTAACCCTTATGGGCTTGATCCTTTCTTTTCGACTTAGGGCGTCGGCGACCACATTCGCCTTCCCTGGATGATACTTTATCTTGCAGTCGTAATCGTTCAGCAACTCGACCCAACGTCTTTGTCTCATATTCAGCTCTTTCTGGTCGAATATGTGCTGCAGACTTTTGTGATCTGTAAAAATTGTACACTTTGTACCATATAGGTAGTGTCTCCAGATCTTTAAAGCAAATACCACTGCGCCAAGTTCCAAGTCATGTGTGGTATAGTTCTTTTCATGTACTTTCAATTGGCGTGACGCGTAAGCAATAACTTTTTGGCGTTGCATCAACATGCAACCCAGTCCTTGACGTGAGGCGTCACAGTATACCACGAAATCCTCTGTACCCTCTGGTAGTGCTAAGTTTGGCGCATTGCAGAGCTTATCTTTCAATAGCTGAAATGCTTCCTCCTGTTTGATTCCCCAATCAAACTTCTTATCTTTTTGTGTGAGGAGCGTCAATGGTTGAGCGATCTTCGAAAAATCCTCAATGAACCTTCGATAGTAGCCAGCCAAACCCAAGAATTGTCGAATCTCGGTTGGCGTCTTTGGGGTTTCCTAATTCTTGATCGCTTCGATCTTGGTGGGGTCCACATGAATTCCATCTCCATTTACCACATGTCCAAGGAATTGGACTTCACGTAGCCAAAACTCGCACTTAGAGAACTTGGCATACAACTGTTCCTTTTTCAGCAGTTCCATAATTGCTCTTAGATGCTGTTCGTGCTCAGCCTTTGTCTTTGAATAAATCAAAATATCATCGATAAACACAATCACGAACTTGTCGAGATACGGCTTGCAAACTCTATTCATCAGGTCCATGAAAACTGCAGGTGCGTTTGTCAACCCAAACGGCAATACTAGGAACTCGTAGTGTCCATAGCAAGTTCTGAAGGCTGTCTTAGGGATACTCTCCTCTTGTATCCTTAGCTGATGGTATCCAGATCGAAGATCGATCTTTGAATAAAAGCTTGAACCTTGGAGTTGATCGAATAAATCATCGATTCTTGGCAGAGGGTATCTGTTCTTGATCGTTAGCTTATTCAACTCCCGGTAGTCAATGCACATACGGAAACTACCGTCTTTCTTTTTGACAAACAGGACCGGAGCTCCCCAAGGTGAGAAGCTTGGTCTGATGAATCCTTTGTTTAGCAACTCTTGAAGTTGTGTCGACAATTCCTGCATCTCTGACGGTGCAAGTCTATAAGGTGCCCTTGCTACAGGCGCGACGCCTGGAACTAACTCAATATGGAACTCCACTTGCCTCTGGGGCGGTAATCCTGGCAAGTCCTCTGGGAAGACTTCCGGATATTCCCTTACGACAGGGATGTCTTCGATTTTTCGGCTCAGCAGCTTTCTTGTCCACGATGTGTGCCAGGAAAGCAGCACATCCCTTTTGTAAACACTTTCGCGCTTTCAGGCAGCTAATAATTCTTAAAGGCGTATCTCGCTTTTCCCCATGAACCACAATTGTCTCACCATCTTCGGTTGGGATGCGAACAACCTTTTCGTGACAAACTATCTCAGCCTTGTTGCTTGATAACCAATCCATTCCTACTACCACGTCGAAGCTCCCCAGCTGGACTGGTAGTAGATCCAAAGTAAACTCACGCTCTCCCAACTCGATTACACAACCTCTGACCACTTCATTAGCTTCTACCAACTTTCCATTCGCCAATTCGATTGAGTACGGGATATCTAATTTACTAGCAGCTAACCCAAGCATATTCTTAAACTCTAACGATACGAAGCTATAATCGGCACCAGTATCAAATAAAACGGATGCAAAGCGTTGGTTTATAGGGAACGTACCAGTAACGACATTGGGATCCTGGCGCGCTTCCCTCGCTTCGATATTGAAAACCCTTCCACGCGCTTGATTCAATTATGGGCAGTTCTGCTTATAATGCCCTATATCACCACAGTTAAAGCAACATGGTCTTTGCCCGTTTCCTCCTCCATTCCCAGCTTGATTATTGTTCTGATTTCGATTCACATTACCAGCTTGATTCACATTGTTGCCTCGATTCCCATTTCCTCCATTGTTCCCCTGTGGGCGATTCCCAATACCACCACGATTATTGTTTCTATTCCCAAATCCTCCTTGGCCTCCCCGGCCAGCAATAGCCCAACAAGAATCCTTCGAGTGGCCAGCCTTCCCACATGCTTCACATACTTTTGAACCACACCGGCCATAATGGTGACGCTGGCAGGTGTTGCACTTGGGATGTGTACCCATACATCCCTTTCCTTTCCTTCCACCACCGACTGCAACCTGGACTGGTGCGCTTGGTTCTCCTTTCTTAGCAACCCCACTAGTGCCTTGTTTGAAGTTCGAGAACTTTCGTTTGTTACCCCCGGATGACTCAACGTGAGTCTCCTTCTTCTTTGACTCATCATCAGAAAACTTGTTTAGGCGGATAGCCTCCTCAGTGAGAGCCACGCTCAGATCAATTGCCTCAGTGATTGTTGCCGGCTTTGAAGAAGTCACCATACTTATGATTTGAGGAGCTAAACCCCAAATGAAGCGCTCAATCCGCTTGAATTCTGGTGTGACCATATAAGGTACCACATGTGACAGGTCGTGAAACCTTTGAACATACTCTGCGATTTTCGGACCTTCCATCTTCAGATGCCAAAATTCAGTTTCCAACTTTTGAATTTCTGCACGAGAGCAGTACTTTCTGCGCATGAGCTCTTTCAGTTCGTTCCATGTCATTGCGTAGGTCGCGGCTTCACCAAGGGTTTGAACTTGTAAATTCCACCTGACAGGGCTCCGTCCAAGAATAGCCCTGAAATGTAGGTAACTTGCTGGTCTAGAGCGCATTTGCTCATGCGGAGAACTGACGCTGTCTTCTCGGCCCAACGAACAAAAGCAACAGCACCTCCGGTGCCGTCAAAGTTTACAGGTTTGCATTCTAGGAACTGCTTGTAGGTGCACCCTGCACATACGTTACAATATATGAATGGCATTAGCAACCATGCTAGGGATATCCAATTGTATCATGGTATGTTTTAATGACTTAGTATTACCATGAGGTGGATTGTTGTTGCCAGTATTGCAAAAATTACTTCCGCTAGTTCCTCCTTGAGAGGCGGCGTATTGTGCGATGGCGGCGGCAATGACCTGCTGAAGTTCTGCCTCGTTGGTAGGCATGCGTGTTTGACGTCTTGGTGGCATCTTCTAAAAGATGTGTTTACGTTGGTTAGGTCATAATAGTAATGTGTACGTATATAATGATAGTAATAATACATAACATCTCATGTTCTAAATAAACCAATCACATAACATCCCATGTTATAAATATATCAATCACACAACATCCCATGTTATAAAACATAATAACCAATCAAACATCACATGTGATGAGAATACTGCGATTGCATTGCCATAAATCGAGACCACATGGTAAAGTGTACAAGTACATAACTGTAACATACAACATCAACGACTAAGGGCTACATCACCTCAGTCCAAAATATCAAATCAATGTTAACAATATCCCATATACGTAACAACAAAAGTCAGGATCCATATGTAGTCTCCAAAAAGCTGTGCAGTCTGAGCAATCGCCGTCTTCTCAACAAAAGTCCACCCATGCTGTACAAAATAGCCCTACGCTGATGGCAGTGGAGGAGGGGGAAAGTGAGAATAGAACAAACGGCGCATGTGGAGCCAATCCTCCTCCATGGCTCGGTGAGAGCGTAACAAGAAAGCTATCTGCTGCTCCTGTGTCCAAAAACGTGCAGCAGAGTCTGGAGATAACGGACGAGGAGGGTGAGTAATAGCAGGGTGAGGAGGGCACTGGCATGGTGGTCGCTGAGCTCTCTCGAGCTCCTGCACGCGACGAGTGAGTGCCTCCTGCTGGATCATAAATGATCTGAAAATGTCCTCCACAGAATATCCCATGTGAAGAAGATGATAAGGATCCGATGGTGGCATGATGGGTGGTGATGTCCAAGGAAAAGGCTCACTAGCTGGAGTAGGGTGAGGGATCTGCGGTGCAAACTGATCTCCTCCAGTCAGAAGAGGTGCATGGCCGAAAGGCTGACGGGAAGAGCCCTCTCCAGGACGTGGCGGAGGGATCTCCTGAAGAAATGTGATGGGCAAGTCTGTGCGGTGAGCATCAGCAGGGTATGTGTGAAACAAGGGTGCATCAAAAGGAGCTGAAGCTGGTGCTGAAACAGGTGTGACTAGAACTGTTAGGATCTGAGGCTGTCATGAATCGTGTTTGTTTGCATAAAACTAATAAGTGCAGCGGAAATGAGTAGCAAACTTTGTAAACACAAACAAAGGAAAGTATAGATTGATAAACAATTGCTTTTCATTGAGTCAAATGATTGAGATACAAAGCATATGATTTCAGTAAAAGCTTACAATCTAAACTCCCCCTCAGCCTGATACACCAGAGTTGGTTGCACAAGATGAAAGGATGAATTGAGGAGAAGAACTCACTCAAAACGATCAAGTGTAACAGTACATAGTACTGTCATACTTATAGGCAAACCAAACTACTGATATACTTCAGCTGACGTCACCATGATAGTGACATCTAACGACCTAACAAACTACAAATACTGTCCTATACAAACTACTGTTATGTAACATCTGATAATCACTAAAGTACAAAACATAAGGAAACTACTGCTTCACGTTCCACTGTTGTAGCCTTAGCACAGATGTTGAGTCTTCAGTGCTTTCTTCAAAGGTGATCAGTCTTTGAGAGGGCAGTGCTTGAGTCTTCAGCAGTACTTAGGAAACAGCAGTAGATAGAGCAACAGAGTTTGTCTTCAGCAGTTGTTAGGTAATCATCAGAGTTTGGTTTATCAGTTGTTGTAGTTGAGCAGCACTTAACATTTATCAGCTGTTAGATAACCACTGTCAAGGGGAGAGATTTGAGTAAACTGCTGCTTATTAGGAGTCCACTGATGGGATCCGGTTTTGGCTTTACATTATCTGTTCCTCTGTTAGGGTTCAATCCCAACAATCTCCCCCTGGAACAGATAATGCCAAAACCCTTCCTTATTCAGGACCTTTATTTTTCATCAGAAGTTCCATTGCTTTTCTTTTAAAATCTTCCTCAAAATCCTTGGAACTTGTATCATCCTCATCCCTGCACAGTGTAAGCTCAAGGAGATCCTGTAGATCTTCAGCACCTAGGCCTAGTGCCTGATTCCTTGATATATGCTTCACATCACCATTGAATCTGAGCAAAGTCAATACGTGGGTCTTTTGATCAGACATCCACTTTAGTATTTTTGAACTCAATGGGTTTCTTGGGAGAGCTTTATTATCTGATGAACTTGAAGTGATTGGCCTGAGGAAGTGAAGAGCAGCATCATGAGCTTCAGACACTCGTATGAATGCTTGTTCAATGATCTTGTTGGCTTCAGCTATATCTGCTTCAACTTCTTTGTCAATCAGCTCACTGTTTGTGATGCCTGCTGATGACGTTCGGCTTACTACTTTAACCTTTTTGGCAAGGACTTGTAGTTTAGCCAATCTTTCTTTATCTGAAGCTATTTTCTTCATAGCTTCTTCAATCTGTTCAGCTTCTTTGTTCTTATCTACTCCAGCAGATAGCATTTCCTTCTTTTCTTTACTCAGCTTTGTGACAAAATCTTCTGTTGTGCTGATCTGTGTTTCGAAAAGTTTGACTTGCTCTTGAAGCTTTTTGTAGTCAGACCTTTTAGGAGAGTTAGAGGCTTTCATCCTCTGCTTCTCAAGTCTTTCATAAGCTTCATCAGTTTGTTGCCTAGACCATTTTGATATGGCTTCAGCAGTGCCTATCTTAGCATCCACCAACTCCCTCTTCTTTCTTTTATACTCAGCAGTGAGATCAGCAATGAGTCTTTTGTACTTACTCCAGTTTGGAGCAGTTTTCTTCTTTGAGGGATCATTTTTGATTCTTTGGATCCTTTCAGCCTCATGCTTCAAAGCTACTAAAGGCCATTCTTTAAACTGGGATTCTTCAGCAGAATAGAACTTTTCTTTCATGATGAAGGCTAGAAGTTGATCTCTCAATCTCTTCTTTTGATCAACCTTTTCTTTGTCTAGCTCTTGTGCATATTCTTCCATCTGCTTAACCTTTGCAAGGTAGAACTCCAGTTTATTCGCAATGCCTTCTTCGCTTAGCCTTTCTTTCTCACTGTCAACCTTGGCTTTAACTTTAGCTTGCCTTGCCTTTATCTTGAGATAATCATTTATATCTTCTGGAGCTATATAGCCGATGAGTGAGGAGAATTTTCTTTTTGATGGGTCTGCCTCTGTATAAAACTGCCTCATCTCATCTTTGATGGCTTCCAGTTCCAGTGGATACTTTGCAGCATTTGGATCATGACTACCTTCATCAGCAGTGATTGGCTTTCTTTTTCTTTTTAGGAGCTGTGGTTGTGATATAGGAAGAATTTGGGCAGTGGTGGATGTCTGACTAACAGTGGTTGAAACAACTGGTGTCTCAACTGCTGTAGTCATTACAACTGCTGCTATGTCAGCAGATGTCTTCTGCTTTTGAGCAGGGGATGGAGAATGGGAAATGATATTTGAAGGTGGTGATGGTGGTGGTGACTCATCATCAGGAATGAAGACCCTTCTCCTTTTTGAAGAAGAGGCTGATGATGTTTTGGGTGGATCAGTGGTTTGAGATTGGATGGCAGTGGATTGTGATTGACTAACAGCTGTTGAAACAACTGGTGCTTCAATCACTGTTGTCACTACAGCAGATGTTGTAACATCTGCTGTCTTCTGCTTTATGGCAGGAGGCAGTGGTGGTGTGGCTTTGGATGATGGTGGTTTGGTGGTTTTTGGTTTTGATGATGATTTTTGTGTTGTAGACACAGATGGTGGTGGAACAGTAGTTGTGATGGTGTGTGATGAGGTGGTGTGTGTTGGAGGTGTGTGTGTTGATGAGATGGCAGCTGTTTGGCTACTTGCAGCAGTTTTTGTAACTGCTGGTGTATCAGCTGTTTTGGGTTTCTCAGGTTCAATGTGCATCCCATCTTCTATACCTTTCTTTTTCAACCTGTTTTTCTCCCCCTTTTTGGCATTATCTGCCAGGGGTGTATCCATGAAGAAAATGGCAGATGGAGCTTTCTCACTTTGAGCATTCTGTTGAATGCTGGCCTTTATAGCCTTGATATCAGCTTGAGTATCTTTGAACCGAGATTCAACCATGTTGGTCAACATTTGTACTTGAAGAGCATGCTTTTTAGCAACCATTTGTTGTTGTTGTTCAAGCAGTGGTTGGAGGATGTTCCATAGCTCATTTGCAGCAAATGCTTGTGGAGCAGGTGCTTGAGCAGGAGGAGCAGATGATTGGGCTATTTGAGCTTGTAACAGCTGCTGCACCATATCTTTTATTTCTGCAACTGAAGATTCCAGGTTTTCAACTCTGGCCGTCAATTCATTATATCTTGAATCATCACCTGAATTAACAGGATCATCTGAATCCCCACCAGCAGTGGTTGTATCAATGTTTGACTTAGGAAGTGAATCCCAAAAATCATCCATTGATGCCCCTTATTCTTGGTACTGGGGACTTCTTTCTTCAGCAACCGATAGACCTTTGATGGTACCAGTGGTTATATTTAACTCACTGGTGGTTACCGATGTTGCCAAGGAAGAAATTGCCTTCAAGGGAGTCTTAGTTATGAAACAACTGTCCAACTGAAGATCTGTTGATCCATCAGTTGTAGTTGCTGCTCCACTTGAACTACCACCAAGAGTTACTTGTAACTCAAAGGGTGTAACCTCCTCAACTGTTGCTGGGATAGCAGAGGTATGCACATCAGACCCAGTCACTTGTGGAGGTATACTCTCAGTAATAGGTGATTGAGAGGAACTGGTTTATGTCTGTGCCATATCAACTGCATGCAACAGGGGCATTATTGATTGTGGTAATATTATTGGTGAGGGTGTGGGGGTAGAAAGAGACATGTCCTTGGGATCAGGACTGTGGAAGATGGATCCGAGTGGATACAGAGCTTCATAATGTGGTGTCCCTGTGCTTACAACCTGACCCTTTTGTGAGGATGCAGGAGGAGTTTTAGGCTGGGGTTGAGATCTTTCTTCCAACTGCTGTGAGGAAGTAGCAGCAGTGGTTTCTTGTGACTTTTGTGTTGTCACTGGCATTGACTTTAGGATCTCATCTTCCAGAGTTGCCTTTGGTGTGGGTTTGGTGGGTTTTCTGGATGTTTTTCTTTTGGTCTTTTTTGTGGCAGGTGTTGGTTTCAAAGCAGTGGGTGTGCTACTTTGATCACCTGGAGCAGTGGGCTCAGCAGTGGTTGCTACAGGGTCAGTGGCAGTTTCTAAAACCTGCTCTGCCTCTTTTGTTTTTAATTTTATTGGTGCCATCATTCTTGAAAAAGTTTCTTTTGTTAAAAAGTTTATTTTGAATGAAACACCTTGTTTGGGCAGTTCTGCATCTTTCTCTACAAATGTTTGTTCAAAATAATAGCTTAGAAATCTCGGAAAGAGCAGAAAAGCTTTATTTTCAACGTTCTTTACCAAATCCTCAAATATTACCTGGGAGTAGTTAAAGTTTTTATCGTTTAAAATTGCATACCCCAGGCATTGAATTTTTGTTGGTATCTCATTGAAGGACGTTGTTTTATTTGAAACACACATGAGCAGTGTGTGAAATAAAAATCTGGGTGCAGAAGGGAAGTAACCCTTTTGTAGGGTATCTACCTTTGGTTGTTCTGCATAACCCCTGTTCATGAAATCCTTTACCAACTCGTCTTTTGTAAAAGAGGTTTTTCCATTTAGATCATCGAGTTTAAAGGTTTCAGAGATGGATTTCGGAGAAATTTTTACCTTCTTACCCTGTATCAAGGAGTTGATGGCGGCGGTGATATCTCCTTGTTTTTCAAGGGTGGCATTTTTCCAGAACTCTCTCTGGGTATCAAGGTAAATGGGTGCATCTGCTGTTATCAAAGTTTTGTACTTTGATGCAGAAAGAATGTCAAGGATGGAGTCGAATGTGTGGTTATCGGTGGGTTTTGTGAGTATACCCACATAATTGTGTGGAGCTTTGTAGCGTATCTCCATGGTTTCAGCGGCCATTTTAGTGGCTACTGCTGTTTTGGAGGAAGAAGATGAAGGTTTTGTTTTTGATTTCGATTTTGGCTTCGTCATTTTTGATGATGAATATCGAAGAAGATTTTTGGAGTTATGAGAGGGAAACTGTTTTGTGAAGAGAATGTTTGGAATTCAATTCGATAGTGTAATCCTCTGTTTGGATTTAATCAGGGTTTTATTTAGGGAAAAAGTGATTGCTGATGTGGCAGCGGTTATTTTGATCTGAAGGCTAAAAACTGACCACGTGTCAAACATCTGATGAAATGGAAAATGATGGAAGACAGTTGTTTTGACAACTACTGATGAATCAAGCATCAGTAGTTACAACGGTAATAAAATGAAGCAGTGGTTGTAACAGTGGATGAAACAATGATTTTAAACATCAGTGTTCTTGAAGAACAGAGGTTGACACTTTAACAGTGGACAGACTTTAGAGAGCAGATGTTAAGGCACAATCAGCATTTTAGATACAACAGTGGATAAGAACAATATGTATAACAACTGGTTGTGCAGCAGTGTTTTGACCACCGACTGATAATTTTAGCATCTGTTTGTTCAGATGTAGGAATCTATCATCTATTTAGTACCAGAAATGCTATTCTTGACAAAATGCATTTTAGATGTAAATTATCAAGACTAAATTACCACCAGTTATCTGCAAGGAAACTTGTTCAAGGTTTTGCCAAATGTCTATTGTTTAGACAATGGTTTAGCATCCCAGATGATGAGGGCATTTCTACTAGAGCTGCTCATTTTGTGTCTAATTACTGGAACTAGAACATGAGTATCTCAGTAGTCTAAGTCAATTTTCAATTAATTTATGATCAGTGAAAACCTAACTTGAGCTTAACATGACCTTGTTATGTATGTCATTTCCTTTTGACCAATTTTAGGGATAGTAATTACACAAAAAAAACAAGGTAATTATATCCAGACCAGAGATGAACTTTTACTAAAAAAAATGAGTAAAAGAACATAATATATTTCATAAAGGAATGAAATATATCTGGTTTTTATTTAAGAGGAAAACACCTTAACAAAAATCAAAGGAAGTTTTGAAAATAATCAAAAGGATCCGACAATTTCCAGTAAATTCATGATCATATCATTTTCAAGTTATTTTGACCATTGTTTGGGTCAATTTCTTGTCAATTGATTGTAAATTCCTTTTAAGCACCATCACTGAAGATGCTATTGTTACCAGAATCAATTCCTGTATTGATGAATGCACACCGTTGCATAATGACCACTGATGATCTAATTTGAACCTCAAGAGTGTTTTATGCTTATACTCTTTTGCTTTTGATTTCAAAAGTTTGAGATAACCACACTTTAAGATTTTGTTCCCCTTTTCCCTTTTTACCCTTATTATTCATATGTTCAGAAACACTCACTAGGAGATTTTATTTTGAACATACCTTGTCCAAAATCACTTTGAAGTAATGTTTTAAGAAATCTGACCATGTTTGAACATGTTTTAGTTCAGATTTCACATTACTTATGATTAGGACTGTTTTGACATTTTATTTTTCTCAATATGTGTTGGACAAGGTTGATTTGGTCCTTTTGTAGGCACTCAACATGCCTTTGAACACATGAGAGATTTTGACTAAAGTTTTTCTCACTCTTTTCGATATCAGCAGCATGCAGGTGTTTTAGATGAACACAAGTTTTGCTGATATGAGGTACATACTTTAGTGTTTATTAAAAAAAAAACATCACAAATATCGAAACAACAATTGTAATTCATTTTGAAACATTTAACAATCTCATAATTTATCAGCTATTTTGCAAATCTGAAAACTATAAGTGACATATGTATGAAAACATTTGTTGTGTGAGATTTGTGTGTCATATGACATCTTGGTTGATTTACAGAGTTTTTGAATAACCATTTTGATCCTGATTTGCTCATTACTCTGTTTTTCAACTGAATGCAACCAACCTTAGTATCAATGAATTTTGAGCTGAACTGTTATGTCAAATTGATTGTTAGATCGAATTTGACTGTCCAAGCTCTGATATCAATTGTTAGGATCTGAGGCTGTCATGAATCGTGTTTGTTTGCATAAAACTAATAAGTGCAGCAGAAATGAGTAGCAAACTTTGTAAACACAAACAAAGGAAAGTATAGATTGATAAACAATTGCTTTTCATTGAGTCAAATGATTGAGATACAAAGCAAATGATTTTAGTAAAAGCTTACAATCTAAACTCCCCCTCAGCCTGATACACCAGAGTTGGTTGCACAAGATGAAAGGATGAATTGAGGAGAAGAACTCACTCAAAACGATCAAGTGTAACAGTACAGAGTACTGTCATACTTATAGGCAAACCAAACTACTGATATACTTCAGCTGACGTCACCATGATAGTGACATCTAACGACCTAACAAACTACAAATACTGTCCTATACAAACTACTGTTATGTAACATCTGATAATCACTAAAGTACAAAACATAAGGAAACTACTGCTTCACGTTCCACTGTTGTAGCCTTAGCACAGATGTTGAGTCTTCAGTGCTTTCTTCAAAGGTGATCAGTCTTTGAGAGGGCAGTGCTTGAGTCTTCAGCAGTACTTAGGAAACAGCAGTAGATAGAGCAACAGAGTTTGTCTTCAGCAGTTGTTAGGTAATCATCAGAGTTTGGTTTATCAGTTGTTGTAGTTGAGCAGCACTTAACATTTATCAGCTGTTAGATAACCACTGTCAAGGGGAGAGATTTGAGTAAACTGCTGCTTATTAGGAGTCCACTGATGGGATCCGGTTTTGGCTTTACATTATCTGTTCCTCTGTTAGGGTTCAATCCCAAAAGGAACCACAAAAGGTGGAAAATCATCATCGTCCTCTATCCACCCATTCCGAGTGTGCGCATACTGAGGGTCGACATGAGTCGCAAAGAGTGCATGGTCGGGCTCTAGAGGCACCGGGTCAGGAAAAGGAGCAACAACATCAGGCTCAGCGGGTACATCAGCAAGGTGAGGGGCAACAACCTGAGCATCAACAGCGTGCTCATCCTCCAGTAGTGGAGCAACAATAGGGTGATCATCGATAGGTACATCAGCAATCAAAGGATCAACAATAGGTACATCAGCATGAATAGGATCATGCTCGAGTACGGGGTCTGGAGCAACTATTGGCTCGAGGGCCACAGCAGGCTCCGGGTCGTCAAACTCCATCTCGAAGTCTGCAGGGTCAGCAAACATGGGATCAATGGGGTCAACAGGGCAACCGGGTCCTCCATGGGCTGATCCAGGTGTATAAACTCAATGTCCTGGTCTGGATCGAACCCAGGTGGGAAGACAGGGTCGGAATCCTCATGAATGTCGTGATCAATGGCGAAACTCGGGGCAGGGGCAGGCGCAGCAGATGATGCCCTATCGGGGTCTGAATCATGAGAGTAGTGCTGCTCACCCTGCGCGTGCAACGGTGCAGAGGCCACAGACTCGAAAGAGTTTGGGACAGGTGAATAGGCAGGTGACTCCTTAGCAGGAGCATCTGTGAGTAGCAAAAGATCGCCGGCAGCTATAAGGGCCTCGCCCTCAACGTCATCCTCCAGTGGCTCATCGTCAAGCAAATCGACGTCGTCGTCAGCGTCGACGTCAAGGAGCATATCAAGAACAGGATAAGAGGCAAGAGGTATAGGGGCAGGGATCACCACGAGCGGCAAATCCCCGGCAATAGGGCCATCAGCGGGCTCGGCGACAACATCGGGTAGCGCAAAGGGCTTAAAATCATCCTCATCCGTGCTAGTGGTATCCGAAGTGTGTACCTCATGCTCCGATGATACTCTGTCGTCTGATACGATGGGCATAGGGCCCGTAGTGTCCGACTCACCCGTGTCTGATGAAGACATATCGTCTGTAACACAAACACATATAGGCACATGTAATCAGTCATATAGTCAGATAAGCACATTAGTCCAACAAGCAATCAAATAGTTCTCCTAGTCCCACTAGCCTCCCAGCCTCATAGACTGATTTTTCCTAGTCCCACTAGCCTCCCAGCCTCCCAGACTGACTCCCTAGTCCCACTAGTCAACTATCCCAGCCTCCCAGACTGACTCCCTAGTCCCACTAGACAACTACCTCGGCCTCCCAGACCGAGCCTCGGCCCCCCAGACCGAGCCTCAGCCTCCCAGACTGAGCCTATAACTAATAAATAAAATGTTCTCAACATTTGTTTGTAAAAACATTTTGGATCAGGACTTAAGTGGTATGCAGTGTAAAAATGTTTTCGTGAGAGCCCTAGTGATCATAGTCTAGACTCGAGAAGGAATCCTAGTTCGCTATGATCAGAGCTCTGATACCAAGCTGTCACACCCTGGCTTTGCGAAAGCGTGAGTTTATTTGGTGTGACTTCTTAATACCATAGCTTAATCATAACAAAGCTATATGAAAGTAAAACCATGCAGAATCATCCATTAATTAAAGTCTTAAAAACAGAGTACCACAAACATTGTTTGAAATGCTGACACATGCATTGAGTTTACAACACTTACAAAATAAAAACATTGTTCTTAAGACGCAACCACAACATAAAATAAAACACCGTATAAGACTTGCGACTCGTCCAGGTAAAAGTCGCAATCCCTAATCGTGGATGATCCCATAACTTATACGCAGCGCGAAAACGTAGCATACCGTGCCAGAATCCTTAGTTCCCTGAAATACATGTAAGTTGGAAAAATCAACAAAAATTGTTAAGCGAGTTCATGTGTAGTGAGTAAGTAAATCCTTTGTAAGTATAAAAACCCTGGTATGTAGCAAATAAGGAAAAAGAGATCACCAATGGTTTGCAAGGCCATTGATATGTGTGATGTGCAGTAGGAAGACTCAAACCTAGCGGATTTTGCGTTGGGCACAAAGTCACCCCGAGGTCCGTTCTGCTGGGCCTGGAGCTGGGCTCGCTACACCCAGATAGATCTACCGCTACTGTCCCTCGGTCCTACAATAAGGATTAATGGCCTCAAGTTGCGCCTACCCACTCACATGATCTAAGTAGTAACCCTCCTTACGCTAACCATACCATGTATAAAGTACTCGTAAATATAGTAACATGTATTTCACCCCCGCAGTTTAGAAAACTGAAAACAACTAAGAGAAAAGGGGGACATGAACTCACCGAAGTGCTTCTCTAAAAGTATCTCCCAGAAAATCTGCTGTGCGACGACCTACACGTACTAACTTCTATTAGACGGACGACCGTGCCTTAGCTTAAGGTTTAATGTCTTTGGGAAATAGTTAGACAACTATTTCGTATGTACACTTCCTAATTATTTGGTAAATATATTCCTTCCCAAGGATGGGGGTTTTAATACATGTGCGTTCGTATAACTTCGAAATATATTATTAAGTCACACTTAAAATATATTTTAAACCTTATCTCCAAAATATAAATACTTTTCCCAAAAACATTATATTTTATTACATATAATTTTCCCAAAATAATACTTTTGTCAAAATACGCGTTTAAGAGTATTTTCTGAAAATACGTAAGTTACGTTGTAAAGTTCGGGTGGTATTAATAATACCGTTGTAACTTAAATAATTATTGTGAAGGCGTTCGTATTATTTTGGAGCCGTTAATAATCAGTAATATTATTCTTACCCTAAAAATAATATTTACGTAGTTCACAAAATAATCACAAAAATTTACACAAGTGTAGTTATGAAAATATATATTCTAAATATATATTTTAGCAAGTTTTATTTTGTTAAAATCCCACCTCCGACACTTGCTTATTTTGTAATAAAAATCGTGGCGAAATTTATTTGGAAAAATAAGTTAAAAATATATCCATAACACTTGTGATAAAATATTTACAAGTGTTAGATTTTTGGAAAAATTTCGCCAGAGTTTCCCCTGTAACTGGAGGTGGCCACGCTTTCATGCGTATCATTTTCTTTTAAAAATTCAATTCAACAATGTTCCCAACATTAACAAACAATATTCAAACCATCAAACTAGTCAACATAGATATAAATCGCAAAACACATGAACTTATGGTTTGTGTAAGATATGTAGTAACTTTCCAATATTTTTAATGGATCTTTATATCTTTAAAAATAAAGTCGGTTTCTTGAAATCTTTATTTTTAAAGAAAGTGGAGGTTTACAACTTCTTGGTCAAAATTATAAAAATAATTCTTTGCTAAAACTTTTTGTTACACAAGTGTCTACACACTTGTTTGTTCACAAAAGCACCTTTATTTAGGAAAGATCCGGCTTTCAAAAATATGATTTCATTTGACACTTGGTTCTTCGAAAATACCACTTGTAGATCTTTAGATCTACTAGTTTAGAACTCCATTTCATAGGTAAAATTGTTTTTACACAAGTTCATGTTTATGCTAGAAAGGGTTCGTCATCTAATAACTTTACGACTTAACATATGGCTAGTTCATGTTTCATGAACATGCTCTAGCGTGGTTTGATGACGATCCATTCCCATACTAGCAATCAACAACAATAAATAATCATAATAAAACTAGATTTATAAGTTTTATACTATTATTTACTTATTAACCACTTTGTTTATTTTTTTTTGTAGACTTTAAACTTTGATCTCTAGTGTTTATGATTTTTGCTCGTTAAATCTTTTATTAACCACTTTAGAATAGATCAAAAAGGCGTTTAGAGTCACTTACTACTAGCTTGAGGCTAGGGAAGAAACTAGTCGAAAAACGGGTGGTTAATAGCTTGTGGTAGAGGTCCTTCACGATCCGAGTGTTCCACACCTTCTAAAATGGCTCCTTGCACCTTGTAATGCCCTTGGAAAACTTGGATTGAATTGGAAAATGGTGGGAGTGTATAGAGTATGTTCGGCCGATGCTTTAAATGTGGGAGGAGGAAGTGTTGTGTTGGGAATTAAGTGGTAATGGTAATGTTTATTTATAATCTAATTTTTGTGTCCAATGGGTATAATGTTCTCACATGTACAGACAAAATCCTTCATAATTCCAATGAGATCAACCTAGAAGATTTAGTGAAGATATTATGAAGACTATGTAAGTTTTATGGTGGTGGGTCCTAGTGACCGTCATATGCATGGGGAAAAAGGGGGTAATTTGTAAATTAGATGGTAATTAAATGATTTGTGGGGTGTTAAGTGTAGTTTGAAGTGATTGGGTGGCCTACTAGTCCTTTATATAACCCATTTATTCTAATTGCCCAAAGGGTCTTATGTTTACTAGATATTGAACCATGGGATTATAATAATCAAGCAAGGGCAACTTGTGTCACTTATATGGTGACCGGTTGGTTATCATGGGGGGAAGGGTTGGTTCAATTCTAACTAAATGAATAAGCATTAGTTAGCTAGTTAGGACCCTAAGTTAATTACTAGAGTGTAGTGTCTTGTGGCGGGTGTTAGGGTATTCGGGGACCCTAATCAGCTCAGAAAAAAAGAGAAATAATGTTGATGTCAATATTTTATGTCCCGGGTTAAGTCCGGTTGTTCGGTTGAATATTGATCCGTTAAAGTGCTTAACATAGCTTTAAAGTGTCGTTAATATTATTTTTAGTGACACAAAGAATTCCCGACACTTTGGAAAGTGTCTAGTATTATTTTTCCAAGTTTTTGCACTTTACTAGATAGCTTAAATGCTGAATTTTTATTTTAAAGTGCAGAATTTGTGTTTAAATCATATTTTTGGCACATCCGGTCACTATAACTATCACCTAGTGACACAGTTCTACAACCCTCATTTCCCTACACTCTCTACTAGTGTAGTAAACTATTCCCGGCTCATACAGGCCTTAGGGGCAGTACCTGCCTGGTGCTGGCTATGTCAGCACGTTTACTGGGTTATCCGTTTATTGTGCTACTGTGCTTTTGTGCATCATGTTTGTCACTAAAGTTCTGTATGTAAATAATGGAGTGACAGTTAATAAAGTATGATGCAAGTATGTGTATGTATCAGTATTCAAGTAGCAGTTTATCCAAAATTTTCAAGCAAGCACATTAATTATGTAGTAATTAAGTAGTAATTAGTTCGTACGGATACCTGGTTTGGTGAGGGTTGTCACACATGTGATGGTTGTTATACAGCATGGAAAGTGTAAGGAATGGAAAGGTATTTTTGTTACTTTCTGCAAATCATAACTATACTGTTTATTTCTGGCAATATAAACACAGGTATACATTAAATATCTATATACTTTTCCATGTAGGTGAATATACTATTCAAAGTGACAAGTTTGCAACACGAATTTTTCTGAACCAAGAAATTGATGAAGTTGATGAGCTAAGGAGGAGGTAATTCTTAATGTAATTTCCATTATATATAGATGGAAAAGTCAAATACTTGGTTTCATGTCATTTGTATACTAATTCTAATCATTTATGGTATTCAAAAGGCATATACTGAAGTTTGGACAAGGGAGTAGTTCTACTTCTCAGACGATACTATCGTCTCAGAGTATTTTTCCATTATATAAAGAATTTGTAACTGAAGGTGTGAAGTAACATGTTGATGAGATTAGCAAGATAGAAGAGGTTTCATTTCTTTGTATATAGTTTGGTTATTTGTTTGGTTTTTCACCTGCGTGTTTTTACAGGAAGTGTGTTGTGTTTTCACAGGAAATGTCTTGTGTTATGGTTGCGACAATTAAGATTGTGCAAGAAGAGTATGGTTGGTTTTATGTTGCCTGTCGTAAGTGTTTCAAGAAGGTGATGGGTAAAACTGAATACTTGCAGAATGTTGAGAATGTTTCACATGATATTCTTCGATTGCCTGCGACTTCTTTGGTTTGTATCAGATGTCATACTGAATGTACATCGATCACCACAAAGTAAGCAATGATGATTATTTAGAGTTATATTTATATAAATAACATTGTAAGACTCATATTTGAATATAGTTTTGCAGTTTACTTAGTTAGTTGTGTATATTTCAGGTTCAAGGTGCAAGTGCGGGTGCAGGATGAGAGTGGTAGTGTTTCTTTTGTTATGTTTGATAGAGATGTTCAGAAGCTTCTTGGATTAGCGGCGAGTGACATAAGAGAGAGGCAGGTTAAGGCCAATGATACTGGATTCCCTCATGAGATATTTCGATTGGTTTATAAGAAGGCTGCTTTTAAGATTGATGTTTCAGAGTTCAATCTTAAAAATGACTATCGTGTTTATACTGTGCAAAAAACAACTGAAGATCTAGTAATAATTGCTGAGTTGGTTGGTGGAGATGGTAATGGTGTTGAAAATACTGATGAGGTAGCATATAAAATTACTCTTTCAATCTATTTATTTTTCTTTTGAGTTTTAAACACTGGATTGTGTACTTTTTTATATGATATCATATATTATGATCCTTTAGGTTACTCAAGAGGTAGCTGGCGTTAAAGACGTTAACCTTTCAGACTCTTCTCAGGTGTCTGTTGAACGAACTTCAAGGGTGAGTATTTATTTTTAAAGTATGTTTAGTACGTTTAAAAAGAGTTCATTATTTTATTAAATGAGATCAATAGTTGTTTTGTGATCTGTTGGAAGGATGCTGTCTCTGTTACGACCGACTCTTCAGTCATTAAAGTTGAAAAGGATTCTGGATCAGGTCCCAATGGAAAGCGGATGGCTCAAGATGCTGATGTTGCCAACGTTGGTGAGCTATCCACTAATGTGAGAAGAACCCGGAAGAAGCTGACTAAGGTTAACAATTAGATGCTTAAGAAAAAACAATTCTTATGAGAGATAAGTAGAAACCACTTATTTTTTAAGAATCCTTGTGGTTTTTATTTATGTCTGTTAACTGTTGTTTTAACAAACTGTGGTTAAAAGTTTTGTTTGTAATGGTTACAATGATGAATATGTTATGTAATGTCTATTGGTTGAATATCAAGTAAGGTTAACCTTTATTATACATGTTTGGTGATATTGATGGACTGGATAAGTAGTAGGGTTGTATATTATTGTTAGATTGATGAAGGAAAATTTAATCAATTGGTTAGTCGGAAAACTGTTGGGGTCTGAGATACATTAACATCTGTTAGAGGCTAAGCACTGTTATAGTGTGCTAAGATCTGTTAACCCCTAAGCAGTGTTAAAGATCTGTTAAAGGTTAAGCACTGTTATAGCATGCTTCAACAGACTATATGAGTTGTTGATCATCATCTGTTAAATATCTTATATTATAGATCTATTGTTCAATTGTGTAATATCTGTTGGTGCATAGCAGAACTTAGGTTCATCATAAATTTTGCTTCATCAGCAGAGGTTATAGCGTGCTATAACGTGCTAACATCTGTTAACCCTTAAGCATTGTTAAGGTTCTGTTAAATGCTAAGCACTGTTATAGCGTGCTTCAACAGACCTTATGAGCTGTTGATCATCATCTGTTAAAGATCTTATATTATAGATCTTTTGTTGAATTGTCTAATATCTGTTGGTGCACAACAGAACTTAGGTTCATCATACATTTTGCTTCACCAGCAGAGGTTCTCTTTAGCAGACATTTGCTTCAGCAGTCTTTGTGTTAACAGACCTTTCGGTTCATCAGCAGAGTTTGTTTGGCTCATGTGCTGAGGTTGTTTCGTTTAAGTAACAGACTTTTCTTTTAATAGTGGTTGTCTTCAACAAATGTTTTGGTTTGCAAAGTTTATCGAAACAGATGTTGAGTTTGTCCCTTTGGTAGGAGCAGTTTTTAAAACACTGTTATTTGTAATTCTAATTTGTAAACTATTTTATTAATTTTGAGTGTTATATTTCTTTTTGTTGAGTGACCGGGAAATGTAATGGAAAATAGTAATGTTTAGATGCAAAATATAGTAATTTTTACTTGAAAAATATAAAAAGGTAAAACCACAGTTTTGAAAGTATATACTAAGACTACATAACTTCATTCCTAAGTTAGTTTCTAAACAAGAAATTTGTCCATCAAACATGTCAACTAGAACATAAATTATACAATGTTGAAAAGGTGTTTAAAGATCATGTCAACAAACTTCAAAGTGTATTTTATCTCCTCTTACACTTTTTTCTTCGACTATCTCAAACCTCAGCTTTTTCCCCACAGATATTCCCGTTTCATCCATGATACGCTGCCAGTCTGTATGCATCACTAGATGGTTGTTGTCGTCAGGTGTTCTAGGATCTCTCCTAACAACCAGTTGTACCAAAAACTTCACATGACCAAATGACAGCACAGCTCTACGGTAATCATTTAGCTGGTGTTCTCGAACAAAGTTCCTCGGTATTGCCTGTAAAGGAAAATTTTTTCTTTAGTTATTCATTCAAAACAACATATACTTTAAGTAATAACAGATAAATCCAAGATTATAAGTAAAATCAACTATATTAAAAGTGGATATGTAAATACCAAGCTGTGTGTCTGTAAAACATGGTATTTAAACTGTTTTTTATAATGTGGATGTCTTTTGCGGTGTTGGTGATTAGTACGGCTGCAGTGATGTTTTGTCTCTCCGTGAAGTGCAATCCCGTCTTTGTTAAAAACCTTCACAGTAAAGTTAAAGTCGTCTTCGGGAGTACTTCCCATCCATTGAAACAACAGTTGGCAGCTTTCCTCAATATCATTTTCGAAGCAAAAAGTTGTACATCCTGGTCCCATAAAACCAGCAGCTAATCCCTTTTTGCTTTCAGGAGAGAAAACATAATGGACATCAACTTTACTACTCTGCTTTGGTCCATGTACTTTGGCAACCAAGTTATCAATTTTTAATCTCCTTTGCGACAACAGCTTCAGCAAATCGTGTGGTAAATGCTATAATTTTCATAAATTTTAGAAATGTCATATTAGATTTTATATAGGATACAAAATATAAATTAGAAGTTTTGGTAACAGTCCAAAAGATACACTGGCAATATATAAAAATAAGTAGGAATTTTTAACCTACTTGCAGTATATTTCTTCTTCAGCCTGTATCAAGCATCCATGAACATAATCTCTGTTTGATCCATCTTTTCTAATCTCCAATCCCTCATTGTCCAAAACTTTTATCTCAAATTTTGCTTGCTTCAGTTTTTTTAAACACAGCTTGTCTATGTTGTTATTTCTATAAGTTTCAACGAACCGGGTCCATTCTGGCCCGTTTATCCTCTTACTTTTATGACCGATGCTCTGTATTGCAATCTTATACTTAAAACCCGTATAATCAACCAACTTTATCACTTCACACTTTCTTGGTAATTGGTTAGCCATTATCTTTGGAAGTATCTATGTATATAAAATACACAACATTTAATATATCTTTAATTATATAAATACAGTTTTTAGCATACAATTGTGATTTGAGCTAATTTGTTCTAAGAGAATATCTGATTGGAAAAGTAAATGCCTTTCGTTCAGTGGTAGACTTCAACTTATTCGGTCAGTCCTCTCATCTATGCACATCTATTGGGCAGGGGTGTTCATTCTTCCTAAACGTATTATTTGTGAGCTGGAGAGCATGATGAGGCGTTTTCTTTGGGCTCAAGGCAAGGATATTAAAGGTATAGCGAAAGTCAGTTGGGATAAAGTTTCTTTGCCTAAAAAAGGTGGTTTGGGTATTCGTAGTATTGAGGATATGAACAACGCCTTGATGGTGTCGCATGTTTGGAGTCTTCTCACAATGAGGGAGTCGCTTTGGGTCAAATGGATTCACTCATACCGTATTAGGGATCGGAACTTCTGGGATGTCCCGCTTCGAGGTAATGTCTCATGGACTTGGAGAAAATTGTTAAATCTTCGGCCTATTATTCAGCATTTTGTTTGGATTAAGCTTGGGGATGGTACTCGGACGTCCTTGTGGTTTGATAAGTGGGATGTCATTTGTTCGTTGAGCTCGTTCATCACGCCAAGAGCTATAGCCAATGCGGGTTTTAATTTAAACATGAAGGTGGCGGATGTCTATATCCAGGGGGAGTGGCGTTGGCCTGATACATGGGTTACCCGTTATCCTATTCTCTTTGATCTTCAGCATTTCAACCCTCAACTATCTGATAAGGTAGTCTGGAAGTCTTCTTCAGGGATGGAGTTGGACTATGGTACTTCGAGTGTGTGGAACGATATTCGGACCGCTCATGATGAAGTCCAATGGTCTGATCTGGTTTGGTTTCCGCAATCTATTCCACGTCATTCATTTTTCATGTGGCTTCTAGTTAACAAGAAATTAAAGACGCAAGATATCATGGCTAGATGGTTATCTTCGGGGAATATGAATCTCAACTTGATGTGCTGTTCTCTGTGTACTTCAGGGCCGGATTCTCACGAGCACTTATTTTTTGAGTGCCCGTACAGTGATCGGGTTTGGAAGGGTGTTAAGGATTTAGCAGGGTTAAACAATGTAACTAATTCTTGGGAAAGCATCTACAATCATATGGTGCAACTCCGGGGATCGAAAAACGCTAAGCATGTGATTGGCAAGTTGGTAGTGAGTGCAGCGGGTTATTTCGTTTGGCAGGAAAGGAATGCTCGTTTGTTTTCTCCAAAGAAGAGAAGTGCTAATCGGCTAACCGAAATTATTTTGGCTACCGTAAGGATGAAACTTCACACGATGCGGTTCAAAAGAACGATTCAAGTGGAAAGCATTCTTCAGGAATGGAGTCTCCCACGTGGGCTTTTGATTGAAGACGACGATTGTGGCTAGAGTCCTGTTTTTCATGTTTTTTGACTAACAATTGTGTCTAGTCTTGTTTGCTTATTTGCGTGTATGTGTTTCTGGGTTTATACTTTGGTTTGGCATGTCAAACTAGAGAACTGAGGTCTGCATTTTCCTCACTTGGTTTTATGTTTTTGATGGTATAAAATTCACCGGGGTAACCCTTTACCCAAAAAAAAATATAGCTTACCAATCCCTCATTTAGGTCTGCCAATTGAGAGACGTTGATAATTATCATAAACTCCATCTGAAAGTAAAAAAAATACAATAACAGTTAAATACTATAATATAAAATCAAAATGTAACTAAATAGGTTGATATAAATCTTATTATAAAATAAAGAAAACAAGTCCACACAAGTTTATCTATTTTAACATCAGTAGATTATCATTTTGATGTTTATATAATTTGAAATGAGAAAACTGAAAGGAACATGTCAAAGTATACCTGTAAAATACACAAAAGAAAAAAAATACCTGATCTAAAACTTTAAACTTCTGATCGTGGAGTCTGAGGAAGAAGAAACTGTAGAGTTTTTTCGCCGGAGAAGAAGAGGCGAGATTGTGTTGGGATTGTTGAAAATAAGATATTTATCTATTAACTTGTAATTGTTTATTTATTTAACTTATAATAATCTTTAATATTGGGATTTAAAAACTATTTTTAATTATATAAATATAAATATATTAAATTAATAGATAAGTTTTTTGTATTTAACATTTTGAATTTTTAGTCAAACAGTGTTTATAGCTGTGCAAAAATTGCGCTGTTTTAATGTAAAAGGGGGTAAAATATAAATTTTACAAAGCTAAATTTTAACCAACCAGTGTAAATGTAACATCTGTATTAACTTCATTTAATATACTTTTCATCTCCATTATTGAATATAAGCTCCAGAAAACATATTCGGAAGTTTTCTCAAATAACTTTCTTATCAAAATTGGCAAGGTTCTATTACATAATATAGATTACACGCTATAAAATCAAGTATTGTTTCTTTGAATTTATTGTTTGTATTATATATGTTAGATTAATAATTATTTGATGTTATGAGTATGTGTTTGTCACTGACGGCGTTTTATATTATCTCTTGAAGCAAATAATAGTTGTTGTAATCCAGTATATTTTTATCGATTAAGTACTGCATTAACTTAAATGAAGTTACTGATAGCATTCTCTGTGATAATTTGTGCATGCATCTTCGTGATGTTGTCTTCTACATTACGATTGATAAATCAACTATATAATTTTTGTTTGATGCTCATTTGCTTAATTGTTGTGAGAGATGATGATTTTCGTTTTGTGCTTTGTTTTTATAATACTTTAAGTGTGTGATTATACAAATAGTCCAGTTAAGATTTGGTACTTTTGTTTTTTAAGTGCTGATTTATTTTAAGGGATGTTAGTGATGTCAATTTTATAATGTTGTTTGTCTATGACTTTTGTTGGATGCTGTTTATAACTTGTAAGTTTAAATTGTTTATTGCAGATATGAATCTATCCAATCAAACACCATCCTTTTTACAATTCCTTAATGAGGATGATTTTATATTTTTGGTATGTTTTTTAACTTTCCTTCTACTATTAGGATTCTACGTTAATTTTTGATGTAACATATTTTTTAACTACTGTTGCAGAATATACCACTTGATTTTCAGACTTTGTTGTGGGGCAAGGAGGTCCCGTATGGGCGAATTGTAGAGTTATTTGATGGTGACAAATCATGGTTAGTACGAGTAAGGAAGAGAGATGATCATTATATATTTACGAATGGATGGACAAAGTTTGTTAGAGATTGTTGTTTGAAAACGAAAGATGCTATATTGGTGAAAGCTATTGGACGTTTCTCATTCGTTGTCTCATGTTTTAAAGAAAAAGCCTATGAGAACTCTTACATTTCAGCAAATATTAGCCCTGAAGTTGGCATGACTGTAAGTAACGATATATTATTTTGTTATTTACTCTAAATATTTTATGCTAGCTCAACAGCTTGCTAACATCTGTTTGTCCCTTTAACGTCTGTTTCCCTATAATCTTAACTTTTGTTGACTAAGTCTTTTAACCTCGGTTGACTGACATCTGATATTTAAGATTTGTCCACGTTGTAACCTCTGCTGGACATAATGGATGACAGTTGTTAGGAAACCTCTGTTGGATAGCAACAGATGTATGTAATAGTTGATAGCCAAACAGTGGTTAGGTTGTGTGTAAATACTATAACTACCGTTGACTAACCCTATTGAGTAATTCTCATTTTAACTTTTGTTGTTCATTAGTTCATATCATAATGTAAGTCTGCGCTAAATATTCCTTTGCTTCTTCTATAGCTAATTGCTGACAAATTTTGGAAACAATTCTATGGTAAAAATTATGAGTATGGGATGCCAACTATCTATGTTGGTGAAAGGTTTTGGAATGTGATGATGAAAGGATGGACTGATGGATGATCAAAGTTGATTGAAGAAGTTCCCATACCAGTTGAATCTTGGTTGGTTTTTACCATGATTGCATCTAAAACATTTGAGCTTTCCGTTTTCCATTCCGAGACTGGAACTGAGGTTTCCTTCAAGAAAGCTGATGTAGTTGTTTTGGATGATTCAGTTTATGGAGATGATGGGTGTTAGGGAAGGATTTTCCCATGATCAGTGATCCTCAAATGCTGTTGGGTTTAGTGATCCTCACTTCTGTTTGAATTGGTGATCCTCAGAAGTATTGCAGGATCAGGATCATGGATCATCGTAAGGATCCTTATACTAACGATTGTCTGCTTTGAATATGATGTTGTTTTGCAGGAGTATGAGCTTGGACTTGGTCTTGGCGATATTCCTGGAGCATATTCCATGTTTATTCCGCACGTGCATGGCTGAAGTGGACGTTATGGAGATCGTGGAGGACTTGCACCAAAAGCGGAATGTTTGTTAGCTTAGATATTTTCCATTTTTAAAGGGGATAGCGAGCTAAATAGAAACACTTGGCTAATTTTAGCTTAACACACACACACACACACACACACACACACACACACACACACACACACTCGTAACTGCTCTCACCAGCTCTTGACAATTCACTTGGCGATTACACACTTTTTTGCACATTACACTATAGTGATCCTTGTAATTAGCTCGCTATCATCCGAAGTTGTAATACATTTCTTGTTTAATCTGAGTTGGTAATCGTTAGTTTCCATCACCCGAGGTTTTTTATGCCGGAGATCATTCAGTGATCAAGGGCTTTTTCCTCGTATAAATCTCTGTGTCACTTGTTCATTACATTTCAGAGTGATCCTTAATATTGTTCATTGATTCAAGCATCACACCTCACAATAGAAAGTTTGGTTGCATTATCATTGCTTGATTTTTGACCAAAACAGTTTGGCGCCCACCGTGGGGCAATTGGTGCTTCATTCCTAAGGAATTCTTGTTTCTGTGATCATTTCGGTTCGTTACAACCAAGCAGATGGCTTCTTCAGCGAAGAACACTTCAAGTGCAATGTCTGCGGTCAATTCATCCCAGGGCATTCCACCTTTGCCTCCACTGCCTTCTGGATCCCAGAAGAATGCTGAAAAGAAACCGACTCCTATTTTCTCAAAACCTCCAACTTCTTCTGGATCTTATACTCCTACTACTAGTGACCTTTTTACTTTAATTTTGCAGATGAAGGATCACATACAGCAGCAGGATAAGACCAACGAAAGGATTCTCAGAGAAATTGGAGATATCAAGAAACAGAAGAGATCGACAGAGGATCATTCCCCATTGGTGCCCAGATCTTTGAATTTCAACACTCCGGTCATAACCTCTCAGCATTCTGCAGCTCCAGATGTCCAATACTTGGGTGGAACAAAAGGAATGCACTACGGATCCTCAGCAACGTCTCAGGCCTTGGGATCCTATTTTCAACCAGCAGGATCCTTCTCTCAGCATCAAGGATCCTTCGTCAGCTCAGGAGGATACATGGGGACGCAGCAGGTTCAAGGATCCTCTCAGGTTCAAGGATCCTCTCAGGTTCAAGGATCCTCTGAAGTTCAAGGATCCTCTCAGGTTCAAGGATCCTCCTTTCAGCCTCAAGGATCCTCTCAGGTTTTCGGATCCATGGATTATCCTTCAAGACCCCCATTTATAGTGCATCAAGGATCCAATGCTCCGCAGGATCTAGGATCCTTAAGAGTTTGCAACCTGAAAGTTCTGATGTCCATCAAGGAGACTTCATCCCAATGCAAACCATTACTTCTTATGGTCCTTCAATCATACCAGAACCTCGACAATATGGATTCACATCCGGGATTCCAAGCTTGAATCCACTGGGAGGTAACACTTTCAATAATTCTTATACCACTAACCATGGCCTTATGCAGGATACAGGTATCAATCAAGCTATGGCTAGAGAGTTACAAAAGCTTAAGGATATGATATCCAGTGTTCCAGGGGTAGTTAAGCCTATTCCTGAAATCGCAGATGGGAGCCATAAGATATCTCGTTTTGCACCACCTATTTGTGATGCTGAGATACCCAAGAGATTCCAGATACCAACCATGAAGTTATATGATGGCTCCACAGATCCTGAAGAACACATAGCTTAATACAGAGAAAGGATGGAGATTAACCCCATCCCAGAGAGGTTGAAAGAAGCATGTCTATGCAAGGGTTTTGGATCCACACTCACAGGATCAGCTCTTAAATGGCTGCTAAGTCTTCCCCCTACTCTATTACTTCATTTGCTAATCTAATTAACTTGTTTAATAACCAATTCTCTTGTAGTAGAAAGTTTGAACTGTGACAACCCTCACTAAACCAGGTATCCGTACGACTTAATTAATAATAATTTACTGCTTAATTACTGTGCTTACCTGAAATTGTGGACAAACTGCTACTTGATTACTGATACTTGTACATACCTGCATCATACTCTGTTTACTGTCACTACATTATTTACATGCTGAACCTTAGTGACAAACATGATGCATAAAAGCACAGTAGCACAATGAACGGATAACCTATTGAACGTGCTGTCATAATTAGCACCAGGCAGATACTGCCTCTAAGGCCTGTATGAGCCCGAGATAGTTTACTACACTAATAGTGAGTGTGGAGATACAAGGGTTGTAGAACTGCGTCTCTAGGAATAAGTTACAGTGACAGGATGTGCCTAAAACAAACTCTAAGTACAAAATTCAGCACATTAACTAAAAATTCAGCATTTGGTTAACTCATAAAGTGCCAAAACATGAGAAAAACATTACTAGACACTTTCCAAAGTGTCGGGAATAAGTTGTGTCACTAAAATTAATATTAACGACACTTTAAAGCTTTGTTAAACGCTTTAACGGATTACTATCCAACCAAACAACCGGACTTTACCCGGAACATAAAAATATTGCCATCTACATTGTTTGTCTTTTTCTGAGCCAGTTAGGGTCCCTGAATACCCTAACACCTACTGTAAAGCACAACACACTAGTAACCGGGTTAATCCCTAAACTAACTTAACTAACTAACTACTACTTAACGTTTGGTTGAAATCTAACTAGGAACCCCTCCCCCCCTCCAACGATTTCGGTCACATTATGACCCTCCCTTGTGCTATTTTGATTAAATTAATCCCTTATGTCTAATATCAAGGGAACACTTGGACTCTTGGGTAATGATCTTATGAGATGTCTATAAGAACAAGATTAGAACCTCCATATCATTCATCACATTTCACTCACAACAACACTCTCTCTCTCCCTCAAGAAGCTCTCGGCCGAACAACCCTATACATCCATCAATTTTTCGAGTTTTGTTCAAGCCATTCCAAGATCATTCAAGTGTTAAGGATCATATCCGAGGAGGCTTGGTGCATTCGGAAGGCGAAGGACCTCACCTCATTGCTTTTATCCACTCATTTTGCGTCTAGATTCTTCCCTAGCCTCGAGCTAGTAGTAAGTTGCTTGAATCACCTTCTCGAACTATTTTAAGATGGTTAAAATGATATGTAACGGTTAAAAGTCATGAACATACAAGATGATACATAAAAGTCTACTAAAAACGCTAGTAATGATGGTTAAAAGCTTGAATGTTGTGTAAATCTTGTAGTATTTGATTTGTGTAGTTATTTAGGCCCGATCTATGTTGTGGTAGCTCGGATCATCGTTTAACCCGGATTGGTCATGATCATGGATTATGACATAAAGCTTGTTTAAGTGTAACAAGGGTTAAGTGATGAAACTCTACCACACCTCAAACTTGAACTTGTGTAAAAATGGTTTTACTTACGGAATAGTGTTTAAAACTAGTAGATCTACGGATCTACAAGCGGTATTTTCAAAGGACCGAGTGTCAAAGAAACCATATTTACTAAAGATGGATCTTACACTAACAAGGATGATTTTTAGAACACACGAGTGTGTAAACACATAAAGTTTCGACAAAATAACTATTTTTGTAAAAATTGACAAGAAGTTGTAAAGATGGAATTTCGTTAAAAGCGAGGTTTTTACGAAACCGAATTGATTTATATAAAGATCCACTAAAAGTAATGGGATTTACTTCATATTTTATGGTAAAACTACAAGTTCATGTAATCTTTTGCGATTTACATATTTATTGACTAGTTTGTTGTTTTGAACGTTGTTTCGTTTGAATGAGAAAATTGTTGGGTTGATTTGTAAAAGAAAATGATACGCTTAAAAGCGTGGCCACCTCCAGTTACAGAGGAAACTCTGGCGAAATTTTCCCAAAAACCTAACACTTAGAATTATTTTCACTACAAGTGTTAGAAATACTTTTCGACTTGTTTTCAAATTATAAATTTCGCCACGACTTTATTTACAAAATATCGGAGGTGGGATTTCACAAAATAAAACTTGGTAAATATATATTTAGTATATATTTTTCATAAAGTCACTTGATACGTGTTTATGATTATTTTGTGAAGCACAAAAATATTATTTTTAGGGTAAAAATAATACTATCAAATGTAAACGAATCCAAAATAATGCGAACGCCTCTACGATAAATATATAAGTTACACCGGTAATTATTATTACCACTCGATCATTAAAACGTAACTTACGCATTTTAAGAAAATATGTCTGAACGCGTATTTTGTCAAGGTATTATTTTGGGAAAATTTTATGTAATAGAAAATATAATATTTTTGAGAAGAATATTTATATTTTGGAGTTAGAAATAAAATATATTTTAAGTGAGACTTAATAATATATTTCGAACACACATGTATTAAATCCCCCATCCTTGGGAAGGAAAATGATTACCAAGTATTTACTAAATGTAAACGCGAAATAGTTGTCTAACTATTTCCCAAAAACTTAAACCTAAAGCTAAGGCACGGCCGTCCGTCTAATAGAGTTAGTACGTGTAGGTCGTCGCACAGCTGCTTGATCAGGAGACATACTTGGTAGAGACGCACCACTGTGAGTTCATGTCCCCCTTTTCTCTTAACTGTTTTCAGTTTTATAAACTGCGGGGGTGAAATACATGTTACTATGATTACAAGTACTTTATACATGGTATGGTTAGCGTAAGGAGGTTTACTACTTAGATCATGTAAGTGGGTAGGCGCAACATGAGGCCATTAATCCTCATGGTAGGACCGAGGGACAGGAGCGGTAGATCTATCTGGGTGTAGCGAGCCCAGCCTCAGGCCAAACAAGAAACGGACCTCGGGGTGACTTTGTGCCCAACGCATAAATCCGCTAGGTTTAAGTCTTCCTACTTGCACTTCACACATATCAATGGCCTTGCAAACCATTGGTGATCTCTTTTTCCTTATTTGCTACATACCAGGATTTTATACATACAAAGTGTTTTGGTCAAAAATCACACAAGGATAATGCAACCAAACTCTAAGTAAACGGGGAATGATGCTTGGTTTGTTGAAAAAGTAAAGGATCACTTTGGTAAGAAATATGCAAGTGACACAACGATTTATACGAGAAAAAAGCCCTTGATCAATGTATGATCTCCGGCATAAAAAACCTCGGGTGATGGCAACTACCGATCACCAAACTTTAATATAACAAAAGATGGTTACAACTTCGGATGATAATGAGCTGAGTACAAGGATCACTATAGTATCGAGTGCCTAAGCGTGTGAGAAATGTGTTGTGTGTCTTCCGAATGGGGAAGAGTGTTATATATACAAGTGTGAGTGACCTATTTTAGGTAAATAGACTAACAATCAGCTCATTACCCCTTTAGAAATAAAAGTAAATCTAGCCTAAATTATCGCCCTTAAATCATGCCGAGTTTCCATATCCTTTACAACGTTCCTCTCTGATTAAGCATATACCAAAGTTGTAAAGACGCGTCCCTTGTTTGCGATGCTAAGAGCGGATCCTGCTAGACATTCCTGCAAGATAACATTAAATTCAATGAAAACAACTGTTAGCATGAGGATCCCTATGATGGTCCGTGATCCTGATCCTGGAACTCTGCTGAGGATCACTATCTGCCAAAGAAACAAGGATCACTGGTTAGGATCACATGTAAGGATCATGTGTTATAAAAATCCGGCCCTAACAATTGCCCCCAAAATATAAGGAGTGATATTGTAAATAAATGAGTTATATTTTGCTTGATCTTATCTGCAACGAGCTAATCGGATAACTAGCCGTTAAAGTCGAACTAGCCGTTGCAATTCTTACGTCACGGAGGTGACAGCCCTGCAGATCATCATTATAAATAGGAGATAGAGATAGGATCAATTTGCATTTAAATTCAAGAGAAACTCCCTTTATAATCTCGTCCGAAGATTGTTCAGGTATTCTCCTCTTTTCTTCCTTCTCTTACTCTGTTTTTCTGTCTCTTTCCATTCTTCTGCAAATATGTTGCTCCGGAATTCCCCTCATAAGGATCCTGAGAAGAAAATCCCTTGAAAGGTCAAGGGATCATCAAAGACTCTCCCACCGAGAGGTGCTGTTTCACTGATGCTCAGGTTGATAGAATCCGTCACTGTTTTCCGGCGAACACCATCTTCAAGTCCTTCACTCCCACTGCTTTGAGTGACTTTATCTCTGATACTTGGGTGGCCTTTCCTGTTACTCCGTTCTTGATAGGATATTCATATCCTTTCCCACAGTTCACTCAATCCTTCTTCTCTCTCACCGGCATCTGCTATATCCAGGCTATGCCCATGACCTGGAGGGTATTGTATACCCTTGAGAGGATCATTGAACAAGAAGGGATTGACCTTGGTATGGCGGAGCTGGCTGAGATGTACGATCTTACCACTTTCGGACCCCATCGTTATCTATTTAAGCGAAAAGCTGGAGAGGATCATCCTGTCTTCAAGGTCACCAAGAACGACACGAATTGGAAGCGACGGTTCTTCTTTGTTAGGAGGGACACCATCCCTGATGGGAAGGATCTGCCCAAAGAGTGGGCTACTCATGGTAGGATAGAGGATCCTGGAAGGATCACCATAAGATTTGTTCCTTAGGATGAGGATCACTAACATTTTCTTTTGCTTTTTGTTTATTGTGCAGCTATTTCCATCTCTCGTCTGAAGTTGACACCTGCTGCAAAAGAGAGACTTTTAGCCTTCAAGAAGCTTGATCCGGAGACAAGAACTTTCCAGGTTGCTACTCAAGATTCCCAAGAAGTATCCTCTGCCTCTGTCACGATGTCAAGTAAGTATCCTGATTAAAAAGTAGTTTCATGTAGGATTTTTTAAATTAGTTAGAATACTTATCTGATTTTGGTTGTGTAGGTGCTGGAAAATCTGCTAAATCTGCCTCCAAGTTTGGCATTGATGATCTTGCTAATGTCAAATCTGCGAGGAAGAAGACCCCTGCTGCCAGTCCAACCGCTTCAGCCCCTAAAGCACCTATTAGGGGTAAAGGAAAGAAGAGGAAGGCCTCTGAGGATCTTCAAGGATTTCCCCTGCTCCGCCAACAGTTTCTTGATTATGTTAACGAAGTAAGGATCACTGCTCCTGCTTGTATACCCTGCTTGTATATCCTGCTTGTTTGAGGATCACCTGGTCCTGGACTTACCCTTTTCCCTTTCTGCAGAAACTCGCTGAAATAGAAACATATATTGGCCACGTTGAGGATCAAGACCGCCAAATTGCCGACCTCCAACAGATGGGTGTGCTGAAGGATCTCAAGATTGCTGATCTTGAGAAGGAGTTCCGGGCTACCAAGGATGAAGTTGCTCAAATGCTGATCAACATGGATTGTGAGAAGCAGGAGATCACCTAGGATGCCAAGGTCTCTGCCGCAATAGCTATGTATAAGATTCAATTGCGGATGGCTGCGGAGGCTCAGGATCTTGCCTTTGACAAGAGCACATGGGATGTGGAGGGCTGGAAGGCACGGTTGGCAGAGCTGGATGATGATGATGAAGCTGAGGAGATCCCAATGCTTGAAGGTGGTGATGCTGGCAAGGATCAGGGGGAAGCAAGTGGAGCTGGTGGTGATGGAGCAGCGAAGGTTTGAGCTGCTGAATTGGGCGATGATGGATATTTCGAGACTTGGCCGGAGCCCAATTTTTTAAAATTTGGTAGTGGTTTTTTGTGGTTGTGATGTTTTGAAACAATTTATGGTCTGTAACTCAAACAATAGTTTTTAGGGTTAAGGATCCTGGATCCTTTGGACAATAGGTAGGATCGCAAATGGTGGAGGGATCCTCTGTTTGGGGGATGAAGCCTTTGTGATCCTGCCGCTTTTACTTTCCTGCACCTGCTATGACCGCATAAACAATGGACACCCTTTGCCAACCCATGTGGACGGGCCACGTTTTGCTGGTAGAAACGTGGGTTGGCAATTTTGACAACTTTTGAAAGGGCTTTGTTAATAAAATAACTCTAATCTTTCTGGCTTATCTTGTTTTGTTATCCTTTAGTTATCCTCTTATTTTCCAATTGTTTTAGAAACATATTTGTTAGAGTAACAAAAGTTGAGCAAATCATGTTTAAGAAATTTAGGATATGATCCTAGATCAAATATCCTGTAATCGAAAATTTTTCAAAAATAGTTTATGATCGAGGATCATAGGTTTAGTTGTCAAAGTGTAAGGGTTATTCAAAATAATGAGTATAATCAAAATAGTCAAGGATCATACATGAGAATCCAAGTTAGGATCCTAACCTTCAATCAAGATAACCGTAAATGAAATTTTAATGGATAATAAGGATTAAGGATCCTTGATTGTTTAACTTCGAAAACCTGAGAAATGGAACATAACTTGGGACTAAGCCAATGTGAAAGATAAATTAGTAGCTGGGGACATGCCCAAAGGATAACTGGGGACAAGCCCAAAGGATAACTGGGGACAAGCCCAAAGGATAACTGGGGACAAGCCCAAAGATCGTATGTAAACTGGAGTATGGCCCTTACTGGCGACTATCCAAACTTGGTGACATGAAAATGTCAAAACCTTAGCTAACGTGAAAACGTTAGAAACCTTAGGAACGGATGTATGGTACGTCTACCATTATACGTAGGATCCTAGATATAGCCAGTACGATGAGGTTGTCAGCCCCTAAAGTGGGTACTGGTCCCAAAGACGTGAACTATACCAGGATCATCGTGCGCTACAGGCGAAAACTGGGGACAAGCCCAAGGATAACTGGGGTTGAACCCAAGGATCTGAGATGCTTTTGAAGACTATCGATAATATGCTGAGTATACCTGGACTATCAGAACTCAAATTCTCGTGAGAGAAGGATGAAGGATACGTGATCCTTATCCTTAAGTAAAAATAAGAAAATGGAATAGTTTTGAGATAAGGACTTTACCAGAGTAAGGATCACTGATGTCGCCGGGATCCTTCGAGGATGCTTCCAATGTAAGGATCATATGCTTGAAGGATCCTGTTCACATGAAATATTTCTTTAAGTGAATAGCATTCCAGGCTCTTGGTAACAAATTTCCTTCCATGGTTAGCAATCTGTATGCCCCCTTTCCTGCTTCGGCTTCCATCAAGTAAGGGCCTTCCCATTTTGGTGCCAATTTCCCATCAGCAGGATTGATGGTATTTTGGAATGCTTTTCTCAACACCATATCCCCTACTTAGAACTTCCTTATCCTGACGTTTTCGTTGTAAGCACCAGCCATTCTTTGTTGGTAGCTTGCCATCCTTATCCTAGCCAGATCCCTGATTTCCTCAATAGTATCCAAGTCTTGAGCTAAGTTTGCAGCATTCTCTTCAGGATCACGAGTACTTGTTCTAGTAGTTGGAACCGCCATTTCTGTTGGGATCACTGCTTCTGCCCCAAATACTAAAGAGAAGGGTGTTTGACCAGTGGCATTCTTGGGAGTTGTCCTATCAGCCCACAGCACATAAGGCAATTCCTCTGCCCATTTCCCCTTCTTGGATCCTAATTTCTTCTTCAGGTTGTTGATGATGATCTTGTTGGATGATTCCGCTTGACCATTGGCTTGTGGATGAACTGGTGTTGATGTTATCATCTTAATTCCCCAACTGTCACAAAAGTTAGTGGTTCTGCTCCCAATGAATTGGGAACCATTATCACATACAATTTCAGAGGGAATGCCAAATCTGGTTATAATGTTTCTCTTAATAAAGGATATAACTTCCTTTTCTCTGACTTGAGCAAAAGCTTCAGCTTCTATCCACTTGGAGAAGTAGTCGGTCATGGCAAGCATAAATACTTTTCCACCAGGTGCTTTAGGGAGCTTGCCAACTATATCCATCCCCCATCTCATGAATGGCCAAGAGGATGGTATTGGATGCAAAAATTCAGCTGGCTGATGAAGGATATTGCTGTGTCTTTGACAAGGATCACACTTCTTAGCATATTCTACAACATCCCTTTTCATAGTTGGCCAGTAGTATCCTGTTCTAAGGATCCTTGAGAACAATGCCCTGCCCCCAGTGTGGTTTCCACAATCTCCTTCATGGAAGTCTCTCAACACTTCTTGAATTTCAGGATCCTCGATACATCTTTAATATGGTCCTGCAAGAGATCGCTTATATAATACATTATTTAAGATTGTGAATTGCGATACCTTAATCCTGAAAGCTCTAGGATTTTCTCCCATAGGAATCTCCCCGTGTTGTAAGTATCTCACGGTTGGTGAGATCCATGATCCTGAGTAAGATTGAGTTTCTTCACTAGGGATCATCGCAGTATCCTCTTCTATTTCCATGGCCACCTGATTTTCAATAGCAGGAGCCAGGATATGGATGATGGGGATACTTATATCCTCTGGGATCTTCAAGGATGATCCTAGATTGGCCAATGCATCAGCTTCTCTATTTTCCTCCCTTGGTACCTGTGTTAAACTGAAAGAAACAAAAGAGAGTGCCAATTCTTTGACTATCTCTAAATATTTGGTTAGTTTTTCTCCTTTATCCATTTTAGCTTCCTTTGCATGCCTTTTAGCCGCTGAGAAGGATGTACCACAGATGTCCGATCCTCCGGAAATAAAGTTAATCACTTGTGCGTTTGCCGGAGGGGCTGGAGCTTTTTCAGGGATCCTTTCAGGATCCTGGGTCTTTTGCTTTTTCCTTCCCAACAATTCTTTCAAATGTCCCTTGCTTAGCAGATATCCAATTTCTTTTCTTAATGCGATGCATTCCTCAGTTAGATGCCCGAAATCCTCGTGGTATGCACACCACTTTGACTTGTCTTTAGTCCCGGATGGTTTATCATTCTTTTTGGGCCACCTGGCTTTTTCTCCTAGATTCTGCATTGCAAGGATTAGTTCATGATTGTCAACAGAAAAACAATATTCAGAAATCGGAGGATAATCCTCATCATCCTCTTCTTGGTCAACAGCATGCACGTTCTGGTTGTCATTTCTATGGTAGGATTTGAATTTATTGTTCTTGAAGGAGGATCCTTGCTTTTCCTGTTTTGAGGATCCTACTTGTCTTTCCTGGATCCTCTTGTCATCCTCTAGCCGGATGAACCTGAGTGCCCGAGTTCTTACTTCATCTAGGTTCCTGCACGGTGTCATAACAAGATCATCATAGAACAATGAATCCTTAAGCAGTCCCATTTTGAAGGCCTCAACAGCCGTGGCCATATCCAAGTTGGGAATGTCCAAGGATTCTTTACTGAATTTAGTTATATAATCCCTTAATGATTCATTATGACTTTGAGTTACCCTATATAAATCACTAGTTAATCTTTCAAATTTTCTACTACAAGAGAATTGATTATTGAATAAATTAACTAAATTAGCAAATGAAGTGATAGAGTAAGGGGGAAGACTTAGCAGCCATTTAAGAGCTGATCCAGTAAGAGTGGATCCAAATCCTTTACATAGGCATGCTTCCTTTAACTTTTCTGGGATTGGATTGATTTCCATCCTCTCCCTGTATTGTGCTATGTGCTCCTCAGGATCCGTTGTACCATCATACAGCTTCATAGTAGGGATATGGAACCTTTTGGGTACCTCTGCATCACAAATTGGTGGTGCAAAACGAGATACCTTATGGCTTCCGTCTGCAATCTCCGGGATAGGCTTAACTACCCCTGGAACACTTGAGATCATATCCTTCAGCTTCTGCAACTCCCTGGCCATAGCATGATTGATACCTGTATCCTGCACGAATCCATGGTTAGTGGTAAGATAATTATTTAAGGTGTTACCTCCCATTGGGTTCAAGTTAGGAACACTGGGTGTGAATCCATATGGCTGGGATTCTGGGATGATGGAGGGACCAGTGGAAGCAATGGTCTGCATTGGAATGAAATCCCCTTGATGGACATCTAGATTTCCTGTTTGCAAACTCTTTAGGGATCCTGGCATCTGACACGATCCCGGAACAAAGGAGGATCCTTGAACCTGGGATGATCCTGGAACAAAGAAGGATCCTTGAACCTGGGATGATCCTGGAACAAAGGAGGATCCTTGAACCTGGGATGATCCTGGAACAAAGTAGGATCCTTGAAACTGCTGTGCTCCTGGATAGGCTCCTGAATTCATGAAGGATCCCATATGCTGAGGATAGGATCCTGTCGGCTGAAAATGTGAGCCCGATGCCTGAGTCATTATTGCCGATCCGAGGTGCAATCCTTTTGATCCTCCCACAATTTGAACGTCTGGGACTCCTGATGGCTGAGAAGTGATCATCGGAGTATCAAAACTTAAAGATTTGGGCATCAGTGGGGAATGATCCTCTGCCGCTTTCTTTTGTCTTTTGAGATCTCCGATTTCCCTGAGGATCCTGTCATTAGTTTCATCCTGCTGCTGCATACGATCCTTCATCTGCAAAATCAAATTAAATACATCACTAGTACTGGGAGCAGAAGAATTCATAGCAGAAGAAGATGGAGGTTTAGAGAAAGTAGGAGTTGGTCTCTTCTCAACATTTTTTTGAGATCTTGCCGGTGGTGGAGGCAAAGGCAGAGTGTTCTGAGACGAGGTGACTGCAGACATCGCCGTGGATGTATTCTTCAATGATGAAGCCATGTAATTCTTTGAAATGATTTCGAACAGAAAGTTTTCTTATGAATGAAGCACCAATTGCCCCACGGTGGGCGCCAAACTGTTTTGGTCAAAAATCACACAAGGATAATGCAACCAAACTCTAAGTAAACGGGGAATGATGCTTGGTTTGTTGAAAAAGTAAAGGATCACTTTGGTAAGAAATATGCAAGTGACACAAGGATTTATACGAGGAAAAAGCCCTTGATCAATGTATGATCTCCGGCATAAAAAACCTCGGGTGATGGCAACTACCGATCACCAAACTTTAATATAACAAAAGATGGTTACAACTTCGGATGATAATGAGCTGAGTACAAGGATCACTATAGTATCGAGTGCCTAAGCGTGTGAGAAATGTGTTGTGTGTCTTCCGAATGGGGAAGAGTGTTATATATACAAGTGTGAGTGACCTATTTTAGGTAAATAGACTAACAATCAGCTCATTACCCCTTTAGAAATAAAAGTAAATCTAGCCTAAATTATCGCCCTTAAATCATGCCGAGTTTCCATATCCTTTACAACGTTCCTCTCTGATTAAGCATATACCAAAGTTGTAAAGACGCGTCCCTTGTTTGCGATGCTAAGAGCGGATCCTGCTAGACATTCCTGCAAGATAACATTAAATTCAATGAAAACAACTGTTAGCATGAGGATCCCTATGATGGTCCGTGATCCTGATCCTGATCCTGGAACTCTGCTGAGGATCACTATCTGCCAAAGAAACAAGGATCACTGGTTAGGATCACATGTAAGGATCATGTGTTATAAAAATCCAGCCCTAACACAAAGGTTTATTTACTCACTTACACATGAACTCGCTCAACATTATTATTGATTTTTCAACTTACATGTATTTCAGGGAATTAAAGGATCTGGCGCGGTATGACACGTTTTCCCGCTGCACTAGTTACAAGGTCATCCGGGTTTAGGGGATGTGACTCTTTCCTGGACAAGTCACAGACCTTAAACTGTGTTTATGTTATGTCGATGTTTGAGAACAATGTTTTATGTTATTAGATTTTAATTCACGTTGCATGTGTCAACGTCTCAGACAATGTTGTTGTATTTAGGTTTTAAAACTTAATTTAATGGATGATCTTGCATGGTTTTTATTTCATATAGCTTGTTATGGTTAAGCTATGGTATTAAGAAGTCACACCAAAATTAACCACGCTTCCGCAAAGCCAGGGTGTGACAGCTTGGTATCAGAGCTCTGATCATAGCGAACTAGGATTCCTTCTCGAGTCTAGACTATGATCACTAGGGCTCTCACGAAAACATTTTTACTGCATACCACTTAAGTCCAGATCCAAAACGTTTTTATAAACAAATGTTGAGCACATTTTATTTGTTATTTATAGGCTCAGTCTAGGAGGCTGAGGCTCGGTCTGGGAGGCCGAGGCTCGGTCTAAGAGATCGAGGTAGATGGCTAGTGAGACTAGGAAGAGCAGTCTAAGAGGCTGGGAGAATTTGGCTAGTGAAACTAGGAAGAGCAGTCTAAGAGGCTGGGAGAATTTGGCTAGCGGGACTAGGAGTATCAGTCTAGGAAACTGGGAGGCTAGTGGGACTAGGAGAATTGTTTGATTGCTTACTTGGTGACTAATGTGTTTACCTGATTATATGACTGATTATTTGTGCATATTTGTGTTTATGTTACAGACACATGGACTCGTCCGGCACTGGTGATTCAGACACCACAGGCCCTAGACCTATAGTATCAGACGACCTAGAGTCTTCAAAGCGCGAGGTTCACACATCCGACGTTACTAGCACAGACGAGGATGACTTTCAGCCCTTTGCGTTACCTGATGGTGCTGATGAGCTCGCTGATGGCCCTTTGGCCGGGCACCTACCGCTGGTAGAGATCTCTGCTCCCATACCCTTGGCTGTTTATCCTGCTTATGATTTGCTTCTCGACGCCGACGCTGATGGCGACGTCGATCTGTTTGACGATGAGCTCCTAGAGGACGAGGAGGAGGGCGAGGCCCTTATCGCCGACGGAGGACTTTTACTGCTCGCAGATGCTCCAGCTGCGGAGTCACCTGCACACTCACCCGCTCCAGACTCCTTTGAGTCTGTGGCCTCCGCACCTTCACACCCACAGAGTGCGCAACACTTTTCTCACGGTTCAGATCCAGATAGAGCATCCTCTGTTGCCCCTGCTCCTAGCTTTGCTTTCGACCATGATGATGAGGAGGATTCCGATCTTGTTTTTCCCCCAGGATTCGACCTAGATCAGGATATAGAGTTTATACCTATGGATCAGCCTATGGAGGATCCGGTCGACCCAGTTGGCCCAGTTGATCCCATCGACCCTGAGTTTGATTTTGAGATGGCCTTTGATGATCCCGAGCCTGCCATGGCCCCTGAGCAGGTAGCCGCTCTAGACCCTGCGTTTGAGCATGACCCAGTTCATGCTGGCGCACCCATTATTGAGCCTGTGATTGCTGACCCACCTATTGATGATCACCCTGTGGATGCTCCGTTGTTGGAGGGCGATCATGTCATTGCTGCTGATCACGTTGATCCTCCACTTATTGCTGATGTACCTGTTGACCCTCTTGTTGCACCCCACCATGATCCTATGCCTGTTCAGTTTGATCGTGCACTTTTTGAGGCACAGATGGACCCACGAGATGAGCACGCCCAGCATGGGTGGATTCCTGCTGATGATGAGGTTCCACCTATTCCCCCTCAGATCACTGAGACTCGTCACGTTGATACCTCTTTTACATTCCCTCAGTTTACACCTCCAGCTCGACCTGGAGAGGGTTCTTCGGCCCATCCCTTTGGACATGTACCGACGTCTGTTCCCGTTATGCCACAGTTTTCACCGGTTTTACCCCCTGTTTCTCCATTTCATGTGGCACCTTTCGATCCAGCCAGTGAGCCGTTCCTTTGGTCATCACCACCTGTTATGCCACCGACCGACCCCTACCATCCTTTCCACATGAGGTACTCCATTGAGGACGTTTTGATGTCATTTGTCGCCCAGCACAAGGCACACACACGGCGCATTCAGGAGCTTGAGAGAGCTCAGCCGCCGACATGTCAGTGCCAGGGTCAGACCCACCCTGCTCCTTTGCAGCACCCTCGACCTGCACTACCAGATTATGCTGCACGCCTCTTTGCACTAGAGCAGCAGGTTGCCTCTTTCTTGCGTACCCAGAGAGCCATGGAGGAGGACTGGCTCCAGTTGTGTCGTTTGTTCTACACCCACTTTCCCCCTCCTCCACCGCCATCAGTGTAGAGCTCTTCAGTACCGTATGGGTAGACGTTGGTGAGAGGACGGCGATTGTTTCTGACTGCACAGCATTTTTGGAGACCACCTTCTGATTCTGACTTTTGTTGATCATGTATATTGGATGTATTGACACTGATTTGATATAGTTTTTGGACTGGGGTGATGTAGCCCTTAGTCGACTGATGTTGTATGACACTGTGATGTACTTGTACACTTACTATGTGGTCTCGATATATGGCAATCGCAGTATTCTCATCATATTTGATGCTTGATTTGGTTATTTATATTTTATGATATGTGATGTTGTGTGATTGATATAACTGAAACATGAGATGCTATGTGATTGGTCTATTTATAACATGAGATGTTATGTGCTATTACTATTATTATATACATACGTTCTATTATGGCCTGACCAACGTGAACACATCTTTAGAAGATGTCGAGACGTCAAACGCCGATGCCTACAAATGAGGCAGAACTCCAGCAAATCATCGTTGCTGCCATCGCGCAATACGCCGCCTCTCAAGGAGGGACTAGTGGAAGCAACTCTGGCAATACTGGCAACAACAATCCACCTCATGGTAATACCGAGTCATTAAAACATACCATGAACTAATTGGATATCTATAGCAAAGATGCTAATGCCGTTCACATGTTATAATGTATGTGCAGGGTGCACCTACAAGCAGTTTCTAGACTGCAAGCCTGTCAACTTTGATGGCACAGGAGGTGCTGTCGCCTTTGTTCGTTGGGCTGAGAAAACTGAATCTGTTCTTCGCATGAGCAAATGCGCATCAGACCAGCAAGTCACCTACATTTCTGGGCTATTCTTGGATGGAGCCCTATCTTGGTGGAATTTGCAAGTACAGACACTTGGTGAAGCTGCTGCCTACGCACTAACCTGGACCGAACTGAAGGAACTTATGCGCAAAATGTACTGCTCTTGCGCGGAGATCCAAAAATTGGAAACTGAGTTCTGGCATTTGAAAATGGAAGGTCCAAAGATCGCAGAATAGGTTCAGAGGTTTCATGACTTATCGCATGTGGTACCCTATATGGTCACTCCAGAGTTCAAGCGGATTGAACGTTTCATTTGGGGATTAGCTCCTCAAATCATAAGCATGGTGACCTCCTCCAAGCCTGCGACAATTACTGAGGCGATTGATCTGAGCGTGGCTCTCACAGAGGAGGCTATTCGCCTGAACAAGTTCGATGATGCTGAGCCTAAGAAGAAAGAGACTCACGTCGAGTCATCAGGAGGTAACAAGCAGAAGTTCTTGAACTTCAAGCAAGGCACCAGTGGTGTTTTCAAGAAAGGAGAAACAAGCATGCCAGCTCAGGTTACAACTGGTAATGGAAAGAAAGGAAAAGGATATATAGGCACCCAGCCCAAATGTAATACCTGCCAACGACACCATTCTGGCCATTGTACTGTGAAAGTATGCGAAGCATGTGGAAAACCTGGCTACTTGAAGGATTCTTGTTGGGCCACTGTTGGCCAGGGAGGATTCGGAAACAGGAATAATAACCGGGGTGGGAATGGAAATCGCCTACAAGGAAACAATGGAGGTAATGGAAATCGAGGCAACAATGCTAATCGAGCGGGCGCTGTGAATCGTAACCAGAGGAATAATCAAGCTGGTCGAAACGGGCAAAGACCTGGATGCTTCAACTGTGGTGATCTTGGGCACTACAAGAGGAACTGCCCAGAATTGAACCAAGCCCGTGGAAGAGTGTTTAATATCGAAGCAAGGGAGGCGCGCCAGGATCCCAATGTCGTTACTGGTACGTTCCCTGTAAACCAACGCTATGCATCCGTTTTATTTGATACTGGCGCCGATTATTGCTTCGTGTCGTTAGAGTTTAAGAATATGCTTGGTTTAGCCGGTAGTGAATTAGATATTCCGTACTCAATCGAATTGGCTAATGGAAAGTTGGTAGAAGCCGGTGAAGTTATCCGAGGTTGTGTGATCGAATTGGGAGAGCGTGAGTTTGCTTTGGATCTACTACCAGTCCAGCTAGGAAGCTTCGATGTGGTGGTAGGAATAGATTGGTTATCGGGCAACAAGGCAGAAATAGTTTGTCACGAAAAGGTCGTTCGTATCCCAACCAAAGATGGCGGAACAATTGTGGTTCACGGAGAGAAGCGTGATACGCCGTTAAGAATTATCAGCTGCCTGAAAGCGCGAAAGTGTTTGCAGAAGGGATGTGCTGCCTTCCTGGCACACATTGTAGATAAGAAAGCTGCAGAACCAAAGATCGAAGACATCCCTGTCGTGAGGGAATATCCAGAAGTCTTCCCAGAGGACTTGCCTGGACTGCCACCTCAGAGGCAAGTAGAGTTTCACATCGATTTAGTTCCAGGCGCCGCGCCTGTGGCTAAGGCACCCTATAGACTTGCTCCGTCTGAGATGCAGGAACTGTCGACACAACTTCAAGAGTTGTTAGACAAGGGATTTATCCGACCAAGCTTCTCGCCTTGGGGAGCTCCGGTCCTGTTTGTCAAAAAGAAGGACGGTAGTTTTCGTATGTGCATCGACTACCGAGAGTTGAACAAGCTGACGATCAAGAATAGATACCCTCTGCCAAGGATTGATGATCTGTTTGACCAACTGCAAGGCTCAAGCTTTTATTCAAAGATCGATCTTCGATCTGGATACCATCAGTTAAGGATACAAGAGGAGAGTATCCCAAAGACAGCCTTCAGAACTCGTTATGGACACTACGAGTTCCTAGTTATGCCATTTGGGTTAACAAACGCACCTGCAGTGTTCATGGATTTGATGAATCGAGTTTGCAAGCCGTATTTGGATAAGTTTGTGATAGTGTTCATCGATCACATTTTGATTTATTCAAAGACGAAGGCTGAGCATGAACAGCACCTAAGAGCTATTTTGGAGTTGCTGAAGAAAGAACAGTTGTACGCCAAGTTCTCTATGTGCGAGTTTTGGCTACGAGAAGTACAGTTCCTTGGGCACGTGGTAAATGGAGATGGAATCCACATGGATCCCACCAAGATCGAAGCGATCAAGAATTGGGAAACGCCAAAGTCGCCAACCGAAATTCGACAATTCTTAGGTTTGGCTGGTTACTACCGAAGATTCATTGAGGATTTTTCAAAAATCGCTCAACCATTGACGCTCCTCACGCAGAAAGATAAGAAGTTTGATTGGGAAATCAAACAGGAAGAAGCGTTCCAGATATTGAAAGATAAGCTCTGCAATGCGCCAATCTTAGCACTACCGGAAGGTACGGATGATTTCGTGGTATACTGTGACGCCTCACGCCAAGGTTTGGGTTGCGTGTTGATGCAACGCCAAAAGGTTATTGCTTACGCATCGCGTCAATTGAAAGTGCACGAAAAGAACTATACCACACATGATTTGGAACTTGGCGCAGTGGTTTTTGCTTTAAAGATATGGAGACACTACCTTTATGGTACAAAGTGTACAATTTTTACAGATCACAAGAGACTACAGCACATATTCGACCAGAAGGAGCTGAATATGAGACAAAGACGATGGGTTGAGTTGCTAAATGATTACGACTGCGAGATAAAGTATCATCCAGGGAAGGCGAATGCGGTCACCGATGCCCTAAGTCGAAAGGAGAGAATCAAGCCCATAAGGGTTAGGGCTTTAGAAATGATCATCCAAACCGATCTTTCTTTGCGCATTCGTGCCGCGCAAAAAAAAGCTCTTAAGGAAAGAAACCTTGAAGAGGAATATCTCCGTGGAATGGAGAAGCAATTGGTGCCAAACGAGGAAGGAACGTTATGTTTTGAGAAAAGGATTTGGGTTCCTTTGTTTGGAGGTTTGAGGAAAGTTATCTTTGATGAAGCTCACAAATCGCGGTACTCTATCCATCCAGGAGCGGATAAGATGTACCAAGATCTTTAAGATTATTATTGGTGGCCTAGGATGAAAGACGATGTTGCCGTTTATGTGAGCAAGTGTTTAACATGCGCTAAGGTGAAAGCGGAATACCAGAAGCCTTCGGGACTTCTGCAACAACCGGAAATTCCCAAGTGGAAGTGGGAACAAATCTCCATGGATTTTATTACAAAGTTGCCAAGAATGCCAAGAGGCCATGACACTATTTGGGTAATAGTGGACCGATTAACGAAGTCAGCGCACTTCTTACCTATCAGAGAGAAGGATAATACGAGCAAGTTGGCCGAAATTTACATGAGAGAGATTGTTACACGCCATGGAGTACCTCTCTCAATCATTTCCGATAGAGACGGAAGGTTCGTATCAAGGATTTGGCAATCCTTCCAAGAAGCTTTTGGCTCGCAACTGAATTTGAGCACCGCATTTCACCCGCAGACCGACGGTCAAAGCGAACGGATGATACAGACTTTGGAAGACATGCCGAGAGCGTGTGTTATGGATTTGGGCGGTAGTTGGGATAAACATTTGCCACTAGTCGAATTTTCATACAACAACAGCTACCACACCAGTATTGGTGCCGCGCCATTCGAAGCTTTATATGGACGCAAGTGCAGGTCACCGCTTTGTTGGTCTGACGCAGGTGATAGACAGCTGGTTGGTCCGGATATGGTTCAGGAAACCACGGATAAGATCGCACAAATCCGAGATCGCATCAAGGCGGCTCGTGATCGTCAAAAGTGTTACGCGGATCGAAGAAGAAAACCTCTAGAGTTTGAGGTAGGTGATATGGTTTTGTTGAAGGTATCACCCTGGAAGGGTGTGGCACGCTTCGGGAAGCGTGGGAAGTTGAATCCGCGATATATTGGTCCATTCAGAATTTTGGAAAGAATTGGGCTAGTAGCATACAAGCTGGACTTACCTGCTGAACTGAATGGTGTTCACGATACATTCCACGTATCCAATTTGAGGAAGAGTCCAACTCAAGATACCGTTGTCATTCCTACCGACGAAATTCATGTTGACGACACGCTCCACTTCGTTGAAGAACCCGTTGAGGTTACGGATTGGAAAGTGAACAAGACCCGCCGGAGCAGTGTCAAGCTCGTCAAGGTTCGTTGGAATGCCAGACATGGTCCTGAATACACCTGGGAGCGTGAGGACCGGATGAAAGAGAAATACCCCCACTTATTTCCCAAGAACCCTGCATCTAGAAGCAGAACTTAAAATTTCGGGACGAAATTTTTCCAACGGGGGGAGAATATGACAACCCTCACTAAACCAGGTATCCGTACGACTTAATTAATAATAATTTACTGCTTAATTACTGTGCTTACCTGAAATTGTGGACAAACTGCTACTTGATTACTGATACTTGTACATACCTGCATCATACTCTGTTTAATGTCACTACATTATTTACATGCTGAACCTTAGTGACAAACATGATGCACAAAAGCACAGTAGCACAATGAACGGATAACCTATTGAACGTGCTGTCATAACTAGCACCAGGCAGATACTGCTTCTAAGGCCTGTATGAGCCCGAGATAGTTTACTACACTAATAGTGAGTGTGGAGATACAAGGGTTGTAGAACTGCGTCTCTAGGAATAAGTTACAGTGACAGGATGTGCCTAAAACGAACTCTAAGTACAAAATTCAGCACATTAACTAAAAATTTAGCATTTGGTTAACTCATAAAGTGCCAAAACATGAGAAAAACATTACTAGACACTTTCCAAAGTATCGGGAATAAGTTGTGTCACTAAAATTAATATTAACGACACTTTAAAGCTTTGTTAAACGCTTTAACGGATTACTATCCAACCGAACAACCGGACTTTACCCGGAACATAAAAATATTGCCATCTACATTGTTTGTCTTTTTCTGAGCCAGTTAGGGTCCCTGAATACCCTAACACCCACTGTAAAGCACAACACACTAGTAACCGGGTTAATCCCTAAACTAACTTAACTAACTAACTACTACTTAATGTTTGGTTGAAATCTAACTAGGAACCCCCCCCCTCCAACGATTTCAGTCACATTGTGACCCTCCCTTGTGCTATTTTGATTAAATTAATCCCTTATGTCTAATATCAAGGGAACACTTGGACTCTTGGGTAATGATCTTATGAGATGTCTATAAGAACAAGATTAGAACCTCCATATCATTCATCACATTTCACTCACAACAACACTCTCTCTCTCCCTCGAGAAGCTCTCGGCCGAACACCCCTATACATCCATCAATTTTTCGAGTTTTGTTCAAGCCATTCCAAGATCATTCAAGTGTTAAGGATCATATCCGAGGAGGCTTGGTGCATTCGGAAGGCGAAGGACCTCACCTCATTGCTCTTATCCACTCATTTTTCGTCTAGATTCTTCCCTAGCCTCGAGCTAGTAGTAAGTTGCTTGAATCACCTTCTCGAACTATTTTAAGATGGTTAAAATGATATGTAACGGTTAAAAGTCATGAACATACAAGATGATACATAAAAGTCTACTAAAAACGCTAGTAATGATGGTTAAAAGCTTGAATGTTGTGTAAATCTTGTAGTATTTGATCTGTGTAGTTATTTAGGCCCGATCTATGTTGTGGTAGCTCAGATCATCGTTTAACCCGGATTGGTCATGATCATGGATTATGACATAAAGCTTGTTTAAGTGTAACACGGGTTAAGTGATGAAACTCTACCACACCTCAAACTTGAACTTGTGTAAAAATGGTTTTACTTACGGAATAGTGTTTAAAACTAGTAGATCTACGGATCTACAAGCTGTATTTTCAAAGGACCGATTGTCAAAGAAACCATATTTACTAAAGATGGATCTTACACTAACAAGGATGATTTTTAGAACACACGAGTGTGTAAACACATAAAGTTTCGACAAAATAACTATTTTTGTAAAAATTGACAAGAAGTTGTAAAGATGGAATTTCGTTAAAAGCGAGGTTTTACGAAACCAGATTGATTTATATAAAGATCCACTAAAAGCAATGGGATTTACTTCATATTTTATGGTAAAACTACAAGTTCATGTAATCTTTTGCGATTTACATATTTATTGACTAGTTTGTTGTTTTGAACGTTGTTTCGTTTGAATGAGAAAATTGTTGGGTTGATTTGTAAAAGAAAATGATACGCTTAAAAGCGTGGCCACCTCCAGTTACAGAGGAAACTCTGGCGAAATTTTCCCAAAAACCTAACACTTAGAATTATTTTCACTACAAGTGTTAGAAATACTTTTCGACTTGTTTTCAAATTATAAATTTCGCCACGACTTTATTTACAAAATATCGGAGGTGGGATTTCACAAAATAAAACCTTGTAAATATATATTTAGTATATATTTTTCATAAAGTCACTTGATATGTGTTTATGATTATTTTGTGAAGCACACAAATATTATTTTTAGGGTAAAAATAATACTATCGAATGTAAACGAATCCAAAATAATGCGAACGCCTCTACGATAAATATATAAGTTACACCGGTAATTATTATTACCACTCGATCATTAAAACGTAACTTACGCATTTTAAGAAAATATGAATGAACACGTATTTTGTCAAGGTATTATTTTGGGAAAATTTTATGTAATAGAAAATATAATATTTTTGAGAAGAATATTTATATTTTGGAGTTAGAAATAAAATATATTTTAAGTGAGACTTAATAATATATTTCGAACACACATGTATTAAATCCCCCATCCTTGGGAAGGAAAAAGATTACCAAGTATTTACTAAATGTAAACACGAAATAGTTGTCTAACTATTTCCCAAAAACTTAAACCTAAAGCTAAGGCACGGCCGCCCGTCTAATAGAGTTAGTACGTGTAGGTCGTCGCACAGCTGCTTGATCAGGAGACATACTTGGTAGAGACGCACACTATGAGTTCATGTCCCCCTTTTCTCTTAACTGTTTTCAGTTTTATAAACTGCGGGGGTGAAATACATGTTACTATGATTACAAGTACTTTATACATGGTATGGTTAGCGTAAGGAGGTTTACTACTTAGATCATGTGAGTGGGTAGGCGCAACATGAGGCCATTAATCCTCATGGTAGGACCGAGGGACAGGAGCGGTAGATCTATCTGGGTGTAGCGAGCCCAGCCCCAGGCCAAACAAGAAACGGACCTCGGGGTGACTTTGTGCCCAACGCATAAATCCGCTAGGTTTAAGTCTTCCTACTTGCACTTCACACATATCAATGGCCTTGCAAACCATTGGTGATCTCTTTTTCCTTATTTGCTACATACCAGGATTTTATGCATACAAAGGTTTTGTTAGGGCTGGATTTTTATAACACGTGATCCTTACATGTGATCCTAACCAGTGATCCTTGTTTCTTTGGCAGATAGTGATCCTCAGCAGAGTTCCAGGATCAGGATCACGGACCATCATAGGGATCCTCATGCTAACAGTTGCTTTCATTGAACTTAATGTCATTTTGCAGGAATGTCTAGCAGGATCCGCTCTTAGCATCACAATCAGGGGACGCGTCTTTACAACTTTGGCATATGCTTAATCAGAGATGAACGTTGTGAAGGATATGGAAACTTGGCATGATTTAAGGGCGATAATTTAGGCTAGATTTACTTTTATTTCTAAATGGGTAATGAGCTGATTATTAGTTTGTTTACCTAAAATAGGCCACTCACACTTGTATATATAACACTCTTCCCCATTCGGAAGACACACAACACATTTCTCACACGCTTAGACACTCGATACTATAGTGATCCTTGTACTCAGCTCATTATCATCCGAAGTTGTAACCATTTTTTGTTATATTGAAGTTTGGTGATCGGTAGTTGCCATCACCCGAGGTTTTTTATGCCGGAGATCATACATTGATCAAGGGCTTTTTCCTCGTATAAATCCTTGTGTCACTTGCATATTTCTTACTAAAGTGATCCTTTACTTTTTCAACAAACCAAGCATCATTCCCCGTTTACTTAGAGTTTGGTTGCATTATCCTTGTGTGATTTTTGACCAAAACAGTTTGGCGCCCACCGTGGGGCAATTGGTGCTTCATTCATAAGAAAACTTTCTGTTCAAAATCATTTCAAAGAGTTACATGGCTTCATCATTAAAGAATACATCCACAGCGATGTCGGCAGTCAATTCATCTACTGGCATTCCACCTTTGCCTCCACCACCAGCTGGATCTCAGAAAAATGCTGAGAAGAGACCAACTTCTATCTCCTCTAAACCATCATCTTCTGCTCTAACTTCTTCTGTTCCTAGTACTAGTGATATATTTACTTTGATTTTGCAGATGAGGGATCGTATGCAGCAGCAGGATGAAACTAATGACAGGATCCTCAGAGAAATCGGAGATCTCAAAAGGCAAAAGAAAACGACAGAGGATCATTCCCCACTAATGCCCAAATCTTTGAATTTTGATACTCCAATGATTACTTCTCAGCCATCAGAGGTCCCAGACATTCAATATATGGGTGGATCAAGAGGAGTGCATTTCAGCCCAGCAACAATGACTCAGGCATCAGGATCATATTTCCAACCGGCGGGTTCCTACGCCCAGCATTTGGGATCCTTCATGAGCTTAGGATCCTCCTTTGTCCCAGGATCATCCCAGGTTCAAGGATCCTCCTTCGTTCCGGGATCATCCCAGGTTCAAGGATCCTCCTTCGTTCCGGGATCATCCCAGGTTCAAGGATCCTCATTTGTTCCAGGATCATCCCAGGTTCAAGGATCCTCCTTCGTCCCAGGATCATCCCAGATTCAAGAATCCCTACAGATACCAGGGTCCTTGAAGAATTTGCAAACAGGAAGCCTAGATGTCCATCAAGGAGATTTTATTCCAATGCAGACCATTGCTTCCACTGGTCCATCCATTATCCCAGAATCCCAGCAATATGGATTCACACCCAATGTTCCTAACTTGAACCCGATGGGAGGTAACACTTTTAATAATTCTCTTACCACTAACCATGGATTCATGCAGGATACAGGTATCAATCATGCTATGGCCAGAGAACTACAAAAACTGAAGGATATGATATCAAGTGTTCCAGGGGTAGTCAAACCTATCCCGGAGATTGCAGATGGAAGCCATAAGGTATCTCGTTTTGCACCACCAATTTGTGATGCTGAGATACCCAAAAGGTTCCATATCCCTACTATGAAGCTGTATGATGGTACAACGGATCCTGAGGAACACATAGCACAATACAGGGAGAGGATGGAGATCAATCCAATTCCAGAAAAGTTAAAGGAAGCATGCTTATGCAAAGGATTTGGATCCACTCTTACTGGATCAGCTCTTAAATGGCTGCTAAGTCTTACCCCTTACCCTATCACTTCATTTGCTAATTTAGTTAATTTATTCAATAACCAATTCTCTTGTAGTAGAAAATTTGAAAGATTAACTAGTGATTTATATAGGGTAACTCAAAGTCATAATGAATCATTAAGGGATTATATAACTAAATTCAGTAAAGAATCCTTGGACATTCCCAACTTGGATATGGCCACGGCTGTTGAGGCCTTCAAAATGGGACTGCTTAAGGATTCATTGTTCTATGATGATCTTGTTATGACACCGTGCAGGAACCTAGATGAAGTAAGAACTCGGGCACTCAGGTTCATCCGGCTAGAGGATGACAAGAGGATCCAGGAGAGGCAAGTAGGATCCTCAAAACAGGAAAAACAAGGATCCTCTTTCAAGAACAATAAGTTCAAATCCTACCATAGGAATGACAACCAGAACGTGCATGCTGTTGACCAGGAAGAGGATGATGAGGATTATCCTCCGATTTCTGAATATTGTTTTTCTGTTGACAATCATGAACTAATCCTTGCAATGCAGAATCTAGGAGAAAAAGCCAGATGGCCCAGAAAGAATGACAAACCATCCGGGACTAAAGACAAGTCAAAGTGGTGTGCATACCACGAGGATTTCGGGCATCTAACTGAAGAATGCATAGCATTAAGAAAAGAAATTGGATATCTGTTAAGCAAGGGGCATCTAAAAGAATTGTTGGGAAGAAAAAAGCAAAGGACTCAGGATCCTGAAAGGATCCCTGAAAAGGCTCCAGCCCCTCCGGCGAATGCACAAGTGATCAACTTTATTTCCGGAGGATCAGATATTTGTGGTACATCCTTCTCGGCAGCTAAAAGGCATGCAAAGGAAGCAAAAATGGATAATGGAGAAAGACCTATTCGAACATCAAGTGTCTCGAAAGGAAAGACGATAACGTTTGATGAGGATGATCGCATTAACATCCAGGATCCTCATCATGATAGTTTAGTTATTACTCTCTTTATTTCTAACCATTTTGTCCGCAGGATCCTTATCGACAGAGGAAGCTCAGTAAACATTATCCAGCTTGATGTTCTAAAGAAAATGGGTATCCCAGAATCAGACATCACACCAAGATCCTCCGTGCTTGTGGGATTCAGTGGAGAAACGAAGAAAACTCTGGGGGACATCAAACTCCCAATCTACGTGGAAGGATTACATAATTATCAAAAATTTTGTGTTATTGACTGTTTATCTTGTTGCAATGTTATCCTTGGCAGGCCCTGGATACATGATATGAAAGCAGTCCCATCCACCTACCATCAATGTGTGAAACTCCCTAGACCATGGGGGATAATCAACATCGACAGTGATCAGCAGGAGGCTAAGGATTGTTATACCTCATCCATGAAGCCAACCTCGAAGCCAAGGGAACAATAGCAATTACAGATTCCTCCAAGGAATGTCTTGGAGGCAAGGGAACAAGATGTGGACGAAATCCCCTTGGATCCTAGTGATCCTGAATCAAAAATCTATATCGGATCAGGGATCCTTGGCAAGATGAAAGAAGACATAATATCCTTCCTCAAAAGAAGAAAATCTACCTTTGCATGGAAACATGAAGATATGACAGGTATATCTAAGGATATTATCACTCATAAACTTGGCATTGACAGGTCTATCAAACCAATCCATCAAAAAAGGAGGAAGTTTGCACCAGAAAGGAACGCCATTATCCAAGAAGAAGTAGAGAGACTACTTCGAGCAGGTATGATCAGAGAGGTAAAATATCCAAAATGGTTAGCCAATGTGGTTGTTGTCCAAAAGAAAAACGGAAAGTGGAGGGTATGTGTCGATTTCACTGATCTGAATAAGGCATGTCCCAAGGATCCTTTCCCACTACCCCACATTGACTCCATGGTGGATGCAACGGCGGGGCATGAACTGTTGACCTTTATGGATGCATCATCTGGATTCCAACAAATTCAGATGGAACCATCTGACCAAGAGGATACAGCCTTTATGACCCCAACCGGTTTATATTGTTATATTGCCATGCCTTTTGGACTAAGAAATGCAGGTGCAACATATCAAAGGCTGGTGAATATGATGTTCAAAGATCAAATAGGACAAACTATGGAAGTATACATAGATGATATGGTAGTCAAGTCAAAGAAAGCTGAGGATCACCTAAGGGACTTGGAGGAAGCATTTGATATCCTTGATAATTATAACATGAAGCTTAATCCTTCAAAATGCCACTTTGGTGTTAAAGCAGGTAAATTTCTAGGATATATGGTAACTCAGAGGGGCATCGAAGCAAGCCCGGAGCAAATTAAAGCACTAGTGAATATCAAGTCCCCTGCCAATGCTAAGGATGTGCAAAGGCTAACAGGCAGGATAGCAGCTCTAAACAGGTTCATATCAAAATCCTCAGAAAGATGTAAAGAATTTTACGATATCTTAAGGAAAAATAAGAAGTTTGAATGGACTGAAAAACACGAGAATGCTTTACAAGCCCTTAAAGAATATATGTCCTCAGCACCAGCATTAATGAAACCCGTAAAAGGAGATGTGTTATCCTTATACCTGGCGGTATCCTCAACCGCTGTAAGTGCTGTCCTTGTTAAGGATCACGAAGGTACACAACATCCTATTTACTATGTAAGTAAGAGTTTACTTGATGCAGAATCCAGGTACTCACACCTTGAGAAACTTATTCTCGCATTAATTATGGCATCAACTAAGTTAAGACATTATTTTGAAACCCACACTATTGTTGTTAGAACTAATTTTCCAATCAAGAATGTCCTCAGGAAACCAGAGATGTCCGGAAGAATGGCTAAGTGGGCAGTAAAGCTTAGTGCCCATGATATAAGATATGAGCCTAGAACAGCCATTAAATCCCAAGCACTAGCTGACTTTGTGGCTGATTTCAGTAGTGATCTACAAAAGGAAGCAGAATTGGAAGTCTAGCAGCTGGATGAGACCAAGGATCCTTGGATACTACACACTGATGGATCCTCAAATGTCAAGGGCACAGGGCTCGGGATACTACTAAAATCGCCACAGGGGGACATAATACCCCACTCCATAGCCTGTGAGTTCCAAGCAACCAACAATGAGGCTGAATATGAAGCCTTAATTGCTGGTTTACAAATTGCTAAGGATATGGGGGTCAGATACCTTAAAGTATACGTAGACTCATTACTAATCACTAATCACTTTAATGGATCTTATGCTGTTAAGGAGAAAAACTAACCAAATATTTAGAGATAGTCAAAGAATTGGCACTCTCTTTTGTTTCCTTCAGTTTAACACAGGTACCAAGGGAGGAAAATACAGAAGTTGATGCATTGGCCAATCTAGGATCATCCTTGAAGATCCCAGAGGATATAAGTGTTTTGGTCAAAAATCACACAAGGATAATGCAACCAAACTCTAAGTAAACGGGGAATGATGCTTGGTTTGTTGAAAAAGTAAAGGATCACTTTAGTAAGAAATATGCAAGTGACACAAAGATTTATACGAGGAAAAAGCCCTTGATCAATGTATGATCTCCGGCATAAAAAACCTCGGGTGATGGCAACTACCGATCACCAAACTTCAATATAACAAAAAATGGTTACAACTTCGGATGATAATGAGCTGAGTACAAGGATCACTATAGTATCGAGTGTCTAAGCGTGTGAGAAATGTGTTGTCCGTCTTCCGAATGGGGAAGAGTGTTATATATACAAGTGTGAGTGGCCTATTTTAGGTAAACAAACTAATAATCAGCTCATTACCCCTTTAGAAATAAAAGTAAATCTAGCCTAAATTATCGCCCTTAAATCATGCCAAGTTTCCATATCCTTCACAACGTTCATCTCTGATTAAGCATATGCCAAAGTTGTAAAGACGCGTCCCTTGATTGTGATGCTAAGAGCGGATCCTGCTAGACATTCCTGCAAAATGACATTAAGTTCAATGAAAGCAACTGTTAGCATGAGGATCCCTATGATGGTCCGTGATCCTGATCCTGGAACTCTGCTGAGGATCACTATCTGCCAAAGAAACAAGGATCACTGGTTAGGATCACATGTAAGGATCATGTTTTATAAAAATCCAGCCCTAACAATTGCCCCCAAAATATAAGGAGTGATATTGTAAATAAATGAGTTATATTTTGCTTGATCTTATCTGTAACGAGCTAATCGGATAATTAGCCGTTAAAGTCGAACTAGCCGTTGCAATTCTTACGTCACAGAAGTGACAGCCCTGCAGATCATCATTATAAATAGGAGATAGAGATAGGATCAATTCGCATTTAAAATCAAAGAAACTCCCTTTATAATCTCGTCTGAAGATCAATCAGGTATCTCTCTTCTTCCTTCTTCCTTCTCTTACTCTGTTTTTCTGCTTCTTTGTTTTTCTTCTGCAAATATGTTGCTCCGGAATTCTCCTCATAAGGATCCTGAGAAGAACAGTCCCTTGAAAGGTCAAGGGATCATCAAAGACTCTCCCACCGAGAGGTGCTGTTTCACTGATCCTCAGGTTGATAGAATCCGTCACTGTTTTCCGGCGAACACCATCTTCAAGTCCTTCATTCCCACTGCTTTGAGTGACTTTATCTCTGATACTTGGGTGGCCTTTCCTGTTACCCCGTTCTTGATAGGGTATTCATATCCTTTCCCACAGTTCACTCAATCCTTCTTCTCTCTCACCGGCATCTGCTGTATCCAGGCTATGCCCATGATCTGGAGGGTATTGTATACCCTTGAGAGGATCATTGAACAAGAAGGGATTGACCTTGGTATGGCGGAGCTGGCTGAGATGTACGATCTTACCACCTTCGGACCCCATCGTTATCTATTTAAGCGAAAAGCTGGAGAGGATCATCCTGTCTTCAAGGTCACCAAGAACGACACGAATTGGAAGCGACGGTTCTTCTTTGTTAGGAGGGATACCATCCCTGATGGGAAGGATCGGCCCAAAGAGTGGGCTACTCATGGTAGGATAGAGGATCCTGGAAGGATCACCATAAGATTTGTTCCTTAGGATGAGGATCACTAACATTTTCTTTTGTTTTTTGTTTATTGTGCAGCTATTTCCATCTCTCGTCTGAAGTTGACACCTGCTGCAAAAGAGAGACTTTTAGCCTTCAAGAAGCTTGATCCGGAGACAAGGACTTTCCAGGTTGCTACTCAAGATTCCCAAGAAGTATCCTCTGCCTCTGTCACGATGTCAAGTAAGTATCCTGATTAAAAAGTAGTTTCATGTAGGATTTTTTTAAATTAGTTAGAATAGTTATCTGATTTTGGTTGTGTAGGTGCTGGAAAATCTGCTAAATCTGCCTCCAAGTTTGGTATTGATGATCTTGTAAATGTCAAATCTGCGAGGAAGAAGACCCCTGCTGCCAGTCCAACCGCTTCAGCCCCTAAAGCACCTATTAGGGGTAAAGGAAAGAAGAGGAAGGCCTCTGAGGATCTTCAAGGATTTCCCCTACTCCGCCAACAGTTTCTTGATTACGTTAACGAAGTAAGGATCACTGCTCCTGCTTGTATATCCTGCTTGTATATCCTGCTTGTTTGAGGATCATCTGGTCCTGAACTTACCCTTTTCCCTTTTGGCAGAAACTCGCTGAAATAGAAACATATATTGGCCACGTTGAGGATCAAGACCGCCAAATTGCCGACCTCCAACAGATGGGTGTGCTAAAGGATCTCAAGATTGCTGATCTTGAGAAGGAGCTCCGGGCCACCAAGGATAAAGCTGCCAGGATGCTGATCAATTTTGATTATGAGAAGCATGACATTACCCAGGATGCCAAGGTCTCTGCTGCGATAACCATGTATAAGATCCAGCTGCAGATGGCTGCGGAGGCTCAGGATCCTTCCTTCGACAAAGGCACATGGGACGTGGAAGGCTGGAAGGCGAGGCTGGCAGAGTTGGAGGATGATGAGGAGGCTGAGGAGATCCCAATGCTTGAGGGCGGTGATGTTGGCAAGGATCAGGGGGAAGCAAGTGGAGCTGGTGGTGATGGTGCAGCGAAGGTTTGAGCTGCAGGATTGGGCAATGATGGAAATTTCTAGACATAGCCGGAGCCCAATTTTTTTAAAATTTGGTAGTGGTTTTTTGTGGTTGTGATGTTTTGAAACAATTTATGGTCTGTAACTCAAACAATAGTTTTTAGGGTTAAGGATCCTGGATCCTTTGGACAATAGGTAGGATCGCAAATGGTGGAGGGATCCTCTGTTTGGGGGATGAAGCCTTTGTGATCCTGCCGCTCTTACTTTCCTGCACATGCTATGACCGTATAAACAATGGACACCCTTTGCCAACCCATGTGGACGGGCCACGTTTTGCTGGTAGAAACGTGGGTTGGCAATTTTGACAACGTTTGAAAGGGTTTAAAATCTTTTGTTAATAAAATAACTCTAATCTTTCTGGCTTATCTCGTGTTGTTATCCTTTGCTTATCCTTTTATTTTCCAATTGTTAAGCAAATCATGTTCAATCATTTTAGGATATGATCCTGGATCAAATATCCTGTAATCGAAAAATTTTCAAAAATAGTTTATGATTGAGGATCATAGGTTTAGTTGTCAAAGTGTAAGGGTTATTCAAAATAACAAGTACGATCAAAATAGTCAAGGATCATACCTGAGAATCCAAGTTAGGATCCTAACCTTTAATCAAGATAACCATAAGTGAAATTTTAACGGATAATAAGGATTAAGGATCCTTATTTGTGTAACTTCGAAAACCTGAAAAATGGAACATAACTTGGGACTAAGCCAATGTAAAAGATAAATTAATAGCTGGGGTAATGCCCAAAGGATAACTGGGGACAAGCCCAAAGGATCACTAGGGACAAGCCCAAAGGATAACTGGGGACAAGCCCAAAGGATCACTGGGGACAAGCCCAAAGGATCACTGGGGACAAGCCCAAAGGATAACTGGGGACAAGCCCAAAGGATCACTGGGGACAAGCCCAAAGGATAACTGGGGACAAGCCCAAGGATCGTATGTAAACTGGAGTATGGCCCTTACTGGCGACTATCCAAACTTGGTGACATGAAAATGTCAAAACCTTAGCTAACGTGAAAACGTTAGAAACCTTAGGAACGGATGTATGGTACGTCTACCATTATACGTAGGATCCTAGATATAGCCAGTACGATGAGGTTGTCAGCCCCTAAAGTGGGTACTGGTCCCAAAGACGTGAACTATACCAGGATCATCGTGCGCTACAGGCGAAAACTGGGGACAAGCCCAAGGATAACTAGGGTTGAACCCAAGGATCTGAGATGCTTTTGGAGACTATCGATAATATACTGAGGATACCTGGACTATCAGAACTCAAATTCTCGTGAGAGAAGGATGAAGGATACGTGATCCTTATCCTTAGGTAAAAATAAGAAAATGGAAAAGTTTTGAGATAAGGACTTTACCAGAGTAAAGGATCACTGATGTCGTCGGGATCCTTCGAGGATGCTTCCGATGTAAGGATCATATGCTTGAAGGATCCTGTTCACATGAAATACTTCTTTAAGTGAATAGCATTCCAGGCTCTTGGTAATAAATTTCCTTCCATGGTTAGCAATCTGTATGCCCCCTTTCCTGCTTCGGCTTCAATCAAGTAAGGGCCTTCCCATTTTGGTGCCAATTTTCCGTCAGCAGGATTGATGGTGTTTTGGAATGCTTTTCTCAACACCATATCCCCGACTTGGAACTTCCTTATCCTGACATTTTTGTTGTAGGCACCAGCAATTCTTTGTTGGTAGCTTGCCATCCTTATCCTAGCCAGATCCCTGATTTCCTCAATTGTATCCAAGTCTTGAGCTAGGTTTGCAGCATTCTCTTCAGGATCACGAGTACTTGTTCTAGCAGTTGGAATCACCATTTCTGTTGGGATCACTGCTTCTGCCCCAAATACTAAAGAGAAGGGTGTTTGACCAGTGGCATTCTTGGGAGTTGTCCTATCAGCCCACAGCACATAAGGCAATTCCTCTGCCCATTTCCCCTTCTTGGATCCTAATTTCTTCTTCAGGTTGTTGATGATGATCCTGTTGGATGATTCTGTTTGACCATTGGCTTGTGGATGGACTGGTGTTGACGTTATCATCTTAATTCCCCAACTGTCACAAAAGTTAGTGGTTCTGCTCCCAATGAATTGGGAACCATTATCACATATAATTTCAGAGGGAATGCCAAATCTGGTTATAATGTTTCTCTTAATAAAGGATATAACTTTCTTTTCTCTGACTTGAGCAAAAGCTTCAGCTTCTATCCACTTGGAGAAGTAGTCGGTCATGGCAAGCATAAATACTTTTCCACCAGGTGCTTTAGGGAGCTTGCCAACTATATCCATCCCCCATCTCATGAATGGCCAAGAGGATGGTATTGGATGCAAAAATTCAGCTGGCTGATGAAGGATATTGCTGTGTCTTTGACAAGGATCACATTTCTTAGCATATTCTACAGCATCCCTTTTCATAGTTGGCCAGTAGTATCCTGTTCTAAGGATCCTTGAGAACAATGCCCTGCCCCGAGTATGGTTTCCACAATCTCCTTCATGGAAGTCTCTCAACACTTCTTAAATTTCAGGATCCTCGATACATCTTAAATATGGTCCTGCAAGAGATCGTTTATATAATACATTATTTAAGATTGTGAATTGAGATACCTTAATCCTGAAAGCTTTAGGATTTTCTCCCATAGGAATCTCCCCGTGTTGTAAGTATCTCATGATTGGTGAGATCCATGATCCTGAATAAGATTGAGTTTCTTCACTAGGGATCATTGCAGTATCCTCTTCTATTTCCATGGCCACCTGATTTTCAATAGCAGTAGCTAGGATATGGATGATGGGGATACTTATATCCTCTGGGATCTTCAAGGATGATCCTAGATTGGCCAATGCATCAGCTTCTGTATTTTCCTCCCTTGGTACCTGTGTTAAACTGAAGGAAACAAAAGAGAGTGCCAATTCTTTGACTATCTCTAAATATTTGGTTAGTTTTTCTCCTTTAACAGCATAGGATCCATTAAAGTGATTAGTGATTAGTAATGAGTCTACGTATACTTTAAGGTATCTGACCCCCATATCCTTAGCAATTTGTAAACCAGCAATTAAGGCTTCATATTCAGCCTCATTGTTGGTTGCTTGGAACTCACAGGCTATGGAGTGGGGTATTATGTCCCCCTGTGGCGATTTTAGTAGTATCCCGAGCCCTGTGCCCTTGACATTTGAGGATCCATCAGTGTGTAGTATCCAAGGATCCTTGGTCTCATCCAGCTGCTAGACTTCCAATTCTGCTTCCTTTTGTAGATCACTACTGAAATCAGCCACAAAGTCAGCTAGTGCTTGGGATTTAATGGCTGTTCTAGGCTCATATCTTATATCATGGGCACTAAGCTTTACTGCCCACTTAGCCATTCTTCCGGACATCTCTGGTTTCCTGAGGACATTCTTGATTGGAAAATTAGTTCTAACAACAATAGTGTGGGTTTCAAAATAATGTCTTAACTTAGTTGATGCCATAATTAATGCGAGAATAAGTTTCTCAAGGTGTGAGTACCTGGATTCTGCATCAAGTAAACTCTTACTTACATAGTAAATAGGATGTTGTGTACCTTCGTGATCCTTAACAAGGACAGCACTTATAGCGGTTGAGGATACCGCCAGGTATAAGGATAACACATCTCCTTTTACGGGTTTCATTAATGCTGGTGCTGAGGACATATATTCTTTAAGGGCTTGTAAAGCATTCTCGTGTTTTTCAGTCCATTCAAACTTCTTGTTTTTCCTTAAGATATCGTAAAATTCTTTACATCTTTCTGAGGATTTTGATATGAACCTGTTTAGAGCTGCTATCCTGCCTGTTAGCCTTTGCACATCCTTAGCATTGGCAGGGGACTTGATATTCACTAGTGCTTTAATTTGCTCCGGGCTTGCTTCGATGCCCCTCTGAGTTACCATATATCCTAGAAATTTACCTGCTTTAACACCAAAGTGGCATTTTGAAGGATTAAGCTTCATGTTATAATTATCAAGGATATCAAATGCTTCCTCCAAGTCCCTTAGGTGATCCTCAGCTTTCTTTGACTTGACTACCATATCATCTATGTATACTTCCATAGTTTGTCCTATTTGATCTTTGAACATCATATTCACCAGCCTTTGATATGTTGCACCTGCATTTCTTAGTCCAAAAGGCATGGCAATATAACAATATAAACCGGTTGGGGTCATAAAGGCTGTATCCTCTTGGTCAGATGGTTCCATCTGAATTTGTTGGAATCCAGATGATGCATCCATAAAGGTCAACAGTTCATGCCCCGCCGTTGCATCCACCATGGAGTCAATGTGGGGTAGTGGGAAAGGATCCTTGGGACATGCCTTATTCAGATCAGTGAAATCGACACATACCCTCCACTTTCCGTTTTTCTTTTGGACAACAACCACATTGGCTAACCATTTTGGATATTTTACCTCTCTGATCATACCTGCTCGAAGTAGTCTCTCTACTTCTTCTTGGATAATGGCGTTCCTTTCTGGTGCAAACTTCCTCCTTTTTTGATGGATTGGTTTGATAGACCTGTCAATGCCAAGTTTATGAGTGATAATATCCTTAGATATACCTGTCATATCTTCATGTTTCCATGCAAAGGTAGATTTTCTTCTTTTGAGGAAGGATATTATGTCTTCTTTCATCTTGCCAAGGATCCCTGATCCGATATAGATTTTTGATTCAGGATCACTAGGATCCAAGGGGATTTCGTCCACATCTTGTTCCCTTGCCTCCAAGACATTCCTTGGAGGAATCTGTAATTGCTATTGTTCCCTTGGCTTCGAGGTTGGCTTCATGGATGAGGTATAACAATCCTTAGCCTCCTGCTGATCACTGTCGATGTTGATTATCCCCCATGGTCTAGGGAGTTTCACACATTGATGGTAGGTGGATGGGACTGCTTTCATATCATGTATCCAGGGCCTGCCAAGGATAACATTGCAACAAGATAAACAGTCAATAACACAAAATTTTTGATAATTATGTAATCCTTCCACGTAGATTGGGAGTTTGATGTCCCCCAGAGTTTTCTTCGTTTCTCCACTGAATCCCACAAGCACGGAGGATCTTGGTGTGATGTCTGATTCTGGGATACCCATTTTCTTTAGAACATCAAGCTGGATAATGTTTACTGAGCTTCCTCCGTCGATAAGGATCCTGCGGACAAAATGGTTAGAAATAAAGAGAGTAATAACTAAACTATCATGATGAGGATCCTGGATGTTAATGCGATCATCCTCATCAAACGTTATCGTCTTTCCTTCCGAGACACTTGATGTTCGAATAGGTCTTTCTCCATTATCCATTTTTGCTTCCTTTGCATGCCTTTTAGCTGCCGAGAAGGATGTACCACAAATATCTGATCCTCCGGAAATAAAGTTGATCACTTGTGCATTCGCCGGAGGGGCTGGAGCCTTTTCAGGGATCCTTTCAGGATCCTGAGTCCTTTGCTTTTTTTTTCCCAACAATTCTTTTAGATGCCCCTTGCTTAACAGATATCCAATTTCTTTTCTTAATGCTATGCCATTCTTCAGTTAGATGCCCGAAATCCTCGTGGTATGCACACCACTTTGACTTGTCTTTAGTCCCGGATGGTTTGTCATTCTTTCTGGGCCATCTGGCTTTTTCTCCTAGATTCTGCATTGCAAGGATTAGTTCATGATTGTCAACAGAAAAACAATATTCAGAAATCGGAGGATAATCCTCATCATCCTCTTCCTGGTCAACAGCATGCACGTTCTGGTTGTCATTTCTATGGTAGGATTTGAACTTATTGTTCTTGAAAGAGGATCCTTGTTTTTCCTGTTTTGAGGATCCTACTTGCCTCTCCTGGATCCTCTTGTCATCCTCTAGCCGGATGAACCTGAGTGCCCGAGTTCTTACTTCATCTAGGTTCCTGCACGGTGTCATA